>NW_013665708.1:749190-762970 GCF_000517525.1 Limulus polyphemus | reverse complement strand
ATTCTTTTAGCGGCAGAAGATTTTCCATAGAAAGGGCGTTTCTTGGATCACCTGTGTCACTAAACAATAATTTGGAATTCACAAAGTTATTAAATCACTTATGAAACCACTTAGCACTATTTAAAGAAAACTGTTTTTGGAAATACTGAATTGACAGCAAGGTGATCTGAGTGTCTCCCGCCATAACGCTTTCTATGTGCAAAACGTGCTTATGTTTGTATGTTTATTAAAAAAAATGGCGCAATAATCATTAATTGTCAATTTCGTCATTAAATACTACACCAAATACAAAATAAGTAGCACCATTAAATTTCTTGTAAAAAACTGGTTATTGTGAAGTTATTTTAAAATGCGTAAGTTCAACCGTTTGGTTTCTTATAGCAAACAAAATAAACAAATAAACAAACTTCCTCTTTTATATATATTGATTAAGTTTACTACAACCAACCACAAACATATCGAGTTGTATAGTTTATTCCTATTATTTAAGATATGCGAGCATATGATGTGTTTTCTACTAGCTTTAGTGATAAGGGATTTTTTTTAAATCATTTAGTTTGTTTCTATACAGTTTTGATATAAATACATGGTTTAAATAACATTTAAATTGTTTCATTCTTGTTGCCTTTGTTCATTTATAGCATACAATATCTCTTCCGCCCGAGGGGATATTGCAGTAACGTGCGCATCCATTTTGAAAGGATCACCAAATGTAATATCCTTTGCTGGCCGAGAGGATGGTGTCTGAATGTTACAGCTGACGAATGTTGAGAGAGAGAATGAACAGACACGTGATGACGCTATCGTTAAGGAAAGATACGAGGTTCCTTGCAAGATCGGAACCTCTTACTTGCACTTCTACTTGTTTTTTTATCGTGTTTAGTTTGACAGAGATTCATCTTGAGAGATGAAAAGATGAAGATCTATTCACTTGATTCAGTAGAGATGATCGTTCACTTTTCTACATAATAATGCACACTGTTTTTGTGAGTGGGTGTCGTAAATACATATTTTTTCACTTTCCATCATCTATGTTCAGCCTGTTTATTTCTTACATAGCTTAAAACTCACTAGAGTTTTCAAATTCCGGTTTTCAAATTTCCTGTTCGATCCTCCCATTATTGAGAGGACCTATTTGATACTTGCACGAAAAACAATTTATCTGTGAATACCACATTTTTACAACCAACATTAATCATAACCAGATATGCAGTTTATTATTAGTAGTACAACCAACAGTAGGTTATGCAGTACATTAACATTATTACATTTAACAATAAACATAATAATTTTTGTAGCTTAATATTAGTATTATAAACAATAATACAGATAACTAGTGATACTGTATATTAACAGGACTATACCAAACAGTAAACATGGCCAGTTTTATAGTGTTACTCTCAACAGTAACAACGCAAACCAGATATCTTAACAGTATTATAAACAACAATAAACATAGTGAATTATATTGCGGGGGGGGATTCTGAAATCAAATACACATGTAAGCATAAGTAGTTACTGTGAGTTAGTAGTAATCCAATTCATAGTCCATAGGCAAGGTTCACGTCATTAGCAAACAATAAGATTATGAACATAAAATCATAGCGCCACGTTCGACAGTTTACGCAGCACTAGATTTAATTTTCCCTAACCATCATAATGCATTTAATAAAGTTTGCAAACAGTTTCAACGTGCAACCAACAACCCCTCTTCCCCTGCAACGCCCGTGCATTGTATTAACATTATTATATCCAACAATAAAGATAAACAGTTAAGCAATATGTTAACATTACCTCAGCCGTAAAGAAACGTAACTAAGTACACGGCATATTACTATTATTATACGCAACAATAAAGATACGCTATTTACAAAGTATATTAGATGTACTTCTGCAGGGTTCCTGAAAGTGTTCTGTTTCAAGAGTAAATAAAACCAAAATTTAGAATAACAAATATTTTTATTTCTTTCGTTTGAAGTTCATATCTCATGCTGTGTTGTAGTCTACAGAGTGCATAATTATTCTCGTGATTCATGGCATGCTGATGTTTACTGACGTCATGACAGGACAAATTGCAACGTTAAGCGTCACTTATGCGACGTCATTTTAGTGTCTACTGATTGACAGACAACACACTACTGTATAGTGGTGCGAGTGGTTAAAACAGGTGACCCTTCCAGGTCTTACTACAAGCAAGAATAAACATTTCCCCACGCTATTTATTGACTTCTCTTTCAACCGAATTAACGTAAAACCATTGCATTATACTAACTTTAGTTGAGCCAAAAACGTTATGCTTTGTAATACAATAACAATATATATGTATATAAACAGGTTACGTGTTACAATAAAATTAGTATAGCTATAACTAAGAAGGAACAGGACACCTGTAAAGTATTACTGTGTTATATAATACAAAAAATGAAAAGGCCACTTGAAAGATAAAAGTAGTACGGTTATTATTAACAACAAACGGGTCACATGAAACAGTAAACGTCCCGAAATTCCATAAATTATTTTGATCTCCGAATGAGCTTGGCTTTTTACAATCTTGATGCCATCACATCGCAACTGAACAAAAGTGATGTGTTTAGATCAGGAAACAGTTATTATAACCCATACAAGCGCCAGTTTTATCCGAAATGACTCCAGTGTACTGAAAATCCTTTAAAAGTTTTTGTTTTTCGAGATACAAACAAACTGACGGAAGCTATAGGTATTTGCAACAATAACGATGCCAGGCTAACCAGGTCTGTTTTCTTCTAGAGGCTTATTGCTAGTGATTATTTAGTTTAAACACGAGCGCCCTCAGTGAGGAAGAACAGAACTGCTGCGACTACGAGTAGTTGTTACAGGTCTGTGATCGCTTGCCACCTCCATACCGGAAATACTTGGAGTGATCCCAAACTTTAAGTTTAAGTGAGTCTTCCTTATCTTAGTAAAGCCTTCTTAGCATAAGTTTCACTGGACTGCTTGCACAGAATGTGAACAAAGATACTGGTTCTTGTTGTTTCTAAATAATACTTAAGTTGATGAAGTATTTACGAAATTGTGTTTGGCCAGCTAATGCATTCTCTATAAGCCAATCCTTTGACGTCTTGCTGTTGTGCAGCATCTGACCTTGAGACATACTTGGAATGTGTTTTACAGACATGGTAAAAAAAGGACGAAGCTTCACGCTGGTTGGCAGAGCTAGGCATAAACAGGAACAGTAGTGCTTAAACAACGCAGGGTTTGTGACTGTCTTCTACAACGTTAATCAACTAACAGCTCGGAGCAGAAATGATACATTGATGCTTCAGGTATTTCGCCAATTAATAAAACGTATTAGACCTATACCGTTAAATATCTCAAAGAGCCTTCCAGTGGCACAGCGGTAAGTCTCAAGGCTTGAACCACAAAAACAGGGTTTCGATACCCGAGGTGGGCGCAGTACAGACAGTCCATTGTGTAGCTTTGTCCTTAAATACAAAAAAAAACAAAAATAAATAAGTTGCCAAAGGACTAACTGATTCTACCAGACAGTAAGGTTTTGCAACACAATCTTGTGAAATTTCACAGTATACAATGTTATTGATAACGGAAGTGATTTTTTACGTCAATTAAGATTATTCGAAACTTCCATAAACTTTTGATTTCAATATCATAAAAAATCTAAATGAAAACTCCCTGCGCATGCTGTATTGAATATTTCATCCTCCTGATCTGTAAAATAATGACGTTCCTCCTATATCCAGCATTATATATTTCAAATAATCCTTTTGCTATAAGTGAGAGTCCTCCCGGTGGGTCAGCGGTAAGTTTACGAATTTACAACGTTAAAATCCTGGGTTCGATTCATCTTGGTGGACTGAATGTAGATAGCTTATTGTATAGCTTTGCACTAAGAAAAAATAACAAAAGAATCTATAAATGAAATACCAATTTATGTAATTCTATTCACTGCCCATTTAGATCCTGACTTTCGTCCTAAAGGTCTGCAACCGATTTCTATTCAAAGTCAAATCAATTAAAATATTGATGAATCTAATCATAATTATAAAAACCCATCATTTATCTATCAAAAAATATCATACTTTCTAAATAAACTGTTCAGATGATAAACTTAATATTCAAAAATGTACCAGTATTATTTAAAAAAGATATATTCAGACAATAATTTAATATTCAACAAGACATTTCCGACAATATAACAAGCATTCAGCATGATATCTCCAAACAACATATCGAACATCGAAGAAGATATATTCAGAAAACAGAAAGGTATTATGTGCTTAAAAATGATATTCAGCAAGGTATATCCAACAATAAAAACAATACTTAACAAGAATATTCAGTCAGTATCTCTGACATTTTACAAGACAAATTCAGATATTTGAAAATATATTCGAAAGACATACTCCAACATTGTATCTACTATTCAATAAGGCCGATCTTGACATAAACCTAGTATTCAACAAAAGATAACCATAAAACATCCCTGACATTCAAGAAATATATCCAGAAAGCTATCCTAACATCAAAAGAGATATATTCCGGAATAAAACACATCAAAATGAGACGCTAAACATTTTGCAGTATATGTTGCACTAACGTATTTAATATTAAACAAGACACATACAGACATTAAATCTAATATTCAATAATAATATTCCTACAATAAACTTGATAGAAATGAATAAAAACTCTATAACCCGAGCGATTTCAGGGGCAAACTGAAGAAGAAAGGTCCACCTTTCAAAAGCGTTCGGCTTATAGGGTTTTTATTCATTTCTATCGAGTCTTCTTGAACCTACGTGTTTTTCTAACATCATGAACTTACAATAAACATAATTTCCTAAATATCTATCCAGACATTGATTATAAGATTAAGTTTTTTAAAGTATGTGCAAACCCATTTCATAATAAATATTTTGGAGTTTAGAAGCTATTCTATTTAGAAGCTAAAGACAGTTTAAAACATAATAGCTTTTTTAGTACATAGTAAAAGTTGTAGCATCATCAACTGGAAAAATGATGGAGTTTCAAACAACATTATAGTAGTTGTAATAATATCAACTGAGAATTTCAAAAACATCATAGTAGTTGTAGCACTATCAACTGGAAATATGATTTAGTTTAAAAACATCATATAGTTTTTAAACCATCAACTGGGAAGATGGGGAAGAAGTTTAAAAACATCATAGTAGTTGTAGCACTATCAACTAGAAAGATGATGTAGTTGAAAAACATCATATAGTTTTAAAACCATCAACTGGGAAGATGGGGAAGAAGTTTAAAAACATCATAGTAGTTGTAGCACTATCAACTAGAAAGATGATGTAGTTGAAAAACATCATATAGTTTTAAAACCATCAACTGGGAAGATGGAAGAAGTTTCAAAACATCATAGTGAATTAGTGTTTGTAATGCCATAAACTAGGAATCTGAAGGAAGGATATAAACATTTTAATAATGACTGAAAATGGAGGAAGTTTCAAAACATCAGAACATTTATACTACCATCAACTTAAAATATAAAATAACTTTAAAACCATCATGGCAACTGTATTACCATCAACCGGGGAAACGGAGAAAATATTAAAAAGTTCTAAGAGTCGTAATACCATCAATTGAAAATATCAAAAAAGCTTAAGATATCAAAGACGTTTTGATAACCTCCAATGAAAGAACGACGAAATGTAAAAACTCTTCGTCACTTCCAAAAAACAAAACAATAGCTATAAAAAACAGTGTTCCGCACTAAAAAAAATCAGTTATTGTAATAAAGAAACAATATCACTCTTAAAAAAAAGAATTACTATAACAAGAAATATATCCAACCTTTAAAACTGTATGTTGTTAAAAGCTTCACAATGGAGTAGATGTGCTATGCTTATCACAGTGAGCTCACCCAAAATTTTAGCAATATAAACCCTTAAGCCTACAAACGATTCACTATTGAGCCGTTCTTAGAATGAAGAATCAATATGAAAAGAAACAACGTTTGGCATCCTTAAAAATAATTACCTTAACAAGAAACTTTTTTAACCTTGAAAAATATTAATTATTATAAACAACAGAATGTGTTGATAACGTTCAAAATACCATTTAGTGTGTTCATGAAAAGAGCAGTCACTAATTCATGCAAATCGGTTACAGTCAATTATATAATCATAAAAATATATTATCTTCATGAAAATCACTCACAATAGTATAAACATAAAACTATTTATCAACTTCATGAAGTTCAGTTACATTAGTATAAGCATGAAAACTGATCATAAAGATCAGTTATAGTACAATGAAAAACTGTTCTTCTACAATCTAAATCATGAAGATCAGTTGTAGTAAGTTAAACGTAAAACTGTTCGACAAATTCACGACGATAATTTTCAGTTATATAAACCTAAAAACTATATTCATCAACTTTTGTGAACACCATTTACAGTAGTATGAACCTAAAAACTGTGTACTGTAACTGATCTTTATGAAATTGGTAAACACAGTTTTTAGGTTCATACTACTGTAACTGATCTTCATGAAGTTGGTAACTACGGTTTTTATGTTCATACTACTGTAACTGATCTTTATGAAATTGGTAAACTATGAACATAAAAACCGTAGTTACCAACTTCATGAAGATCAGTTACAGTAGTATAAACATAAAAACCGTAGTTACCAACTTCATGAAGATCAGTTAAGCAGTATAAACATAAAACTCTATTCATCAACTTTACGAATTTCATTTACAGTATAATAAATAGTAGTTGAAGGTACCCGTTAATGACAATGTTAAATAACGTTTCCTTTCCTTCTTTCCTCTCTTATTAAACCCCTAACGACCTCATTAGGTGCTAATTGGATAACCTGTTTTGTGGAAAATAGTAATTTACTCATTTAACTTTTTAAGTACTTGTGTCTTTAAAATCAAAGCCAAGAGTCTGTCAAAAAAAGCGGAAATGTGCCCTATTACAAGATATTTTTTCATCTCCCTTCTCGGTCAGAAATCCTAAAACAGAATAATCCTTGTATATCGTCGGACGGTTTTTAGTTATAATACAAAAACATTATGGTAATCGAACCACACACATAAATTATTGTCTTTAGTGTAAGATGAAAATTCTGGTCATCAACTTAAGGAAGTTAACTTAAGGAATTACGAAAATAAAAACTATTTCTCAAAGAACTATACACATCGTTGTCTTTAAAATTTCAGTTAGTTACTATTGGACAAAAAAATAAAAAATCAAAAAAAAATCTTTGATGTTACAAACACTGTTACATTGTACTATTGTGCACTACTTTCAAAACCACCAAGGTTTCACCAACATACTGAACATGATGATAATAAGAATAGCGATTTTATCACTAACGTACTGAACATAATCTTAATGGAAATTGAAAACTGTCCGATGGTGTATGTGGGTTATTTTGTTTTGGGATTTTTGCCAGAGAAAGGGATAAAAAAAAGGCCAGAAATAAGGCACATTTCCATTTTTTTATAAACTTTTGGCTTTGAATTTAAAGACACAAGTACATAATAATTTCACTGATTCAATTATTACCTTTCACAAAACAGGGTATGCAATTTGCATCTAATGAGGTCTTTAGGGATTTAATAGGACGAGGAATACTATCTAATATCGCCCTTCATATAAGTTTTGCTTCCTTAACGGGTACACTCAGTTAGTAATAATAATAATGGTTTTGTCCTCAATATACTAAACATAATCAAGAATTGACATTAAACATAACGAACATAATAAAGATTTTATCACAAAAAATACTAAACATAAGAACAGTAAAGATTTTATCACCAATATACTGAATATAACAATAATGATAGATTTTATAAGTAACACACTGAGCATAATAATAACAAAGCTTTTATTACCGACATACTGTTTGTTTGTTTTTGAATTTCGCCCAAAGCTACACGAGGGCTATCTGCGCTAGCCGCCCCTCATTTAGCAGACCAGAGGGAAGGCAGCTAGTCATCACCACCCACCGCCAACTCTTGGGCTACCCTTTTACCAACGAATAGTGGGATTGACCGTCACATTATAATGCCCTCACGGCTGAAAGGGCGAGGATATTTAGTGGGATGGGGATTCGAACCCGCGACCCTCAGATTGCGAGTCAAGCGCCCTAACCACCTGGCTATGCCGGACCCTGACATACTGAACACAATTATAAAAAAGGTTTTATTACCAACATACTGAAAATAATAAAAATAACAATTTTAACACCGATATAATGAACCCAACGATAATAATAATAATAAAAAAATTACCAACAATATATTGAACACAATAATGATAAAAAATTGTCATCAAGATACTGAACATAATAATAAAGATTTTTTTTGCTTCTAGATATATATATATATTTACGATAAACTCTATTTCATATTAAACGTGTCAACATAAAACATGTTTATCTTAACGAAATGTAGTCAAGTATTCTCTACAGAAATGGCATTTTGCACGGAACTGAAGAATTAATAAATATGAAGCCCAGTCTATACTTCGATTCACCACTTGCTCCTTTTTAGTATTTTAAACAGTTTGTGAGTTGAAAGATTCAAAGTAATAAATTAATAGAATCAATGCTACAAATTCTTCATATCCTACTTAAGTACAGCTTCACTGTGGTGAATACAAGACAACTAAAAACACCGTACGTATAACGAAGTAACGTTGGAACGTTTCTCAATATTAGCAGACACATTCAGTGTAAATAAAACAGAAAGTGCAAAGCAAAGACCTATACACTAATCCAACTTCCCCTTTCCTCGTGTGTGTCTACTTACCCACCTGTCATAAGATTGCAAATCCCAAATCCACACAACCTTTTTGGAACGTAAGACAGCACGTGCGCCGCGGTCAGAGCTGTGCGACGTGTCGGTGGATAGTGACCAACAGTTCGGCATCACCTAAAAGTGCCTGCGGTCAATGCAGAGAGAGCTAGAATAAGTACGCTTTCTGCGAGGAACGTAAGAACGAGGTGCAGGATGATTTTCCGCTGCACGAGACAGAAGCGCTGCGCAAGCGCAAATGAAGTCTAGACATTCTGCTATACAAAAACCAATGGACGTCTAGGATGTGCGTCGGCGGTTTAATTATGAGACAGCAAACCAATGTAAGTCAAACCTGTTCTACTGAATAGTAGACATTTTGCAGATCAGCTATGAGACAAAACATAAACCTAATCATTGAGTAAAATAGAGTAGGCAGGTTTACGTTATACCTGGGATGCAGAGTGGTAAACTTTTTCAGTTTGTCAGTCGGCTCCGAAGCGACGTACCTAAGTCAAATGTGAACTACTAAGTAGTAGACACCTTGTGACTTGGCTCTAAGACAATAAACATAAGTCAAACATAGTCTAGTGAATAAGAGATTATATGAGTCAGCTCTGAGATGGAAAGCGCAAGTCCAACTTGATCTACTGTGTAGTAGACACTTTGTGAGTTGGCTTTGAGGCAGTAAATAAGTCAGACTTGGTCTACAGATTAGTAGACTATTTGTGAGGCAGCTTCGCGACGGCACATATAAATCAATGATAGTCTACTGAGTAATATACTGTTTGTAAGTTGGCTCTTAGATGAAAAATTACGTCAGACTTGGTCTACTGAGTAATTCGCACTTTGTAAGTTGGCTCTTAGACGAAAACCTTACGTTAGACTGGATCTACTGAGTAATTCGTACTTTGTAAGTTGACTCATATACAAGTAGTTTTCACTTTATAAGTTGGTTCTTAGACGAAAACCTTACATTAGACTGGGTCTACTGAGTATTTCGTACTTTGTAAGTTGACTCATATACAAGTAGTTTTCACTTTATAAGTTGGTTCTTAGACGAAAACCTTACATTAGACTGGGTCTATTGAGTATTTCATACTTTGTAAGTTGACTCATATACAAGTAGTTTTCACTTTATAAGTTGGCTCTTAGACGAAAACCTTACATTAGACTGGGTCTACTGAGTAGTTTACACTTTGTAAGTTGACTCATATACAAGTAGTGTTCACTTTATAAGTTGGCTCTTAGACGAAAACCTTACGTTAGACTGGATCTACTGAGTAATTCGCACTTTGTAAGTTGACTCATATACAAGTAGTTTTCACTTTATAAGTTGGCTCTTAGACGGAAACCTTACGTTAGACTGGGTCTACTGAGTAGTTCGCACTTTGTAAGTTGACTCATATACAAGTAGTTTTCACTTTATAAGTTGGCTCTTAGACGAAAACCTTATGTTAGACTGGATCTACTGAGTAATTCGCACTTTGTAAGTTGACTCATATACAAGTAGTTTTCACTTTATAAGTTGGCTCTTAGACGAAAACCTTACGTTAGACTGGATCTACTGAGTAATTCGCACTTTGTAAGTTGACTCATATACAAGTAGTTTTCACTTTATAAGTTGGCTCTTAGAGAAAACACTTACTTTAGACTTGGTCTACTGAATAGCTGGCATTTCGTAAGTTCGCTCACAGACGAGAAATTTGCGTTAGACTTGGTTTAATGAGTGTTTGGCACTTTCGACTCGATTATCAGAAAGTTAATTCTAAGAATTCATAAGTGAAAGCAAAGAAAAATGTGTTATAATATGTCAACCACACCACATCTGCCAAATCCAGTGCCAACAAGCCCTTTCGCCCAATGTTAGGGATAATCAGGGTGACTAGGATACTACAGACAGAGTAGTGGTCTATGCACTATACATATGTCGTCAGTTTTCATGAATAACGACAGCTGTGGTTTGAATTAGATGAAGCAGTATGTTGTACGTACTATCAATTATATTTAAGTCATTTACATATTAGATTTTTATGGTAAGAATTAACAACACAACATTATTTACATATTATAGTTATATTTTAATCAACTTTATTATTATTCACAAAAACTGGCTAGTCATAAATCAAATCTAGTCCGCCGAGTAATAAAGATAGAACATTTGTGAATCTGCTCTGTAATGGAAAACATAATATATACCTGGGAAAGTAACCAGTGGAGAGTTTCTCTGTTCATAGCCGTACGGGAGGATTTTTCAGGGGGGGCTATGCAATTTTTGCCCGAATGAGGTTATGAGTGCTTCCCGAATGAAGGTAAAAATTGCCCGAATGGCTATATATGTATTGCAAACTAAGAGGGGGGGGGGATGCTATATGTATTGCAAACTAGGAGGGATGCCCCCACCTCGTAGGCCTATGCGTCAGTTGTGTGATTTTGAGACACCAAATACACGAAGTGTTGACCACGAAAGTCTTTGGGTCGGTATTTCCTAGAACTTATGAGTGCGTAAATCAGAAACAATAAACACAAAACAGACATGATTCGATGACTAACGACAATCTGGTTAGTAACAATTTCATCTAGTTAACTGGATTTTTTTTTTCAGAATTAACAATGCTAGAGAAAGTACTACAGAGGCATTAATTAATTCTCTTTCAGTACTCCTCAAATATTCTCTCCTTGTCCCTCCAATTTTTAATCTTATTACAGCGTGTCTTAGTTCTTTACTATAACTCAGCCTGGCGGTTCATCAGGTAAGTCAAATGAGGCACTGCCTTATGTAAAATTGTCATGTTCATGTCCATGTCCCTAATCTAAACACTTAAAACAAACGTACTTTTTATCATTAATCATGTTTTAGTTCTAATAATCTACGAGAGTGTAGTAAAAAAATAATTAATTACTATTAAAACTTCAATCACTATAATATTTCTGTGTAAGGAAACAGTACGTGAGTTCAAACAAAGAGTGTGCCAGAATGGCACGTTGCCATGCCAACAAGAGAGCTTGGTTAAGCAAGCTATAGATTGCCTAACAAAGTAGTGAGAAACGGACTCTGCAGAGACGAGAAGGTGCGGGACGTGACGTACGTTGATTTCAGTTCGTTGAAAATGTAGCAGTATATAGCGCGTGCTTCACCTCTCATAAAGGTCATCACCAGCTGCCACTAGACTCCAGCTAAGAACACCTGTTTTTATATCAAACTGAAAACACTCCTCTTCTGGATGTATATATAGTTTGAATGTAATATTTCAGCTATAAACTCGTTACACATCTTTCATTTATTTTTCGCTTTTCTTTTTTTATCGTATCATTTTTCACATCTCTGGATTTATCAAGAGTTTTATAAAACATATTATACCACATGAGGCGCGTGGCTTACTCACTTGTGTATACCGTCTACAGTGTTGGTGTCATCTGTCTTTAGGGAAGGTTGTCGTTAATCTTCCCGGTCTCTTCGGCGTCTATCGTTAACTAATCAATAGATGAGGGGAGACACTCCGGGTAGGGCAGCGGGCCAGTGTGTTAGAGCCACACCCTCCTCGAGACACCCAAGAATCGATAGCAGACAATTCAATAATTTGTCCTCGCGTCTGTAAACGAAGGTCATGTACAGATGGATTTCTAGTTGCTAGTGGCTACGCACTGACATTCTTCTGAAAAGAAAAATAGCAAGACATTCAAAGATTCTTGTAGTGAATGGAACTATTCGTCGTTGACACTAAAGATGAGAAATACGCTCGCTTGAAGGCCGGTGCATTGTAAACATATCACTGGAACTGATTAATGTTTACGTTGACGTATCTGATGATGTAAACTATATTTCTCTCAGAAGCTTAACATCATTCATCTGGTGGGCGGAGCTGTCTAAAGATTCATTGGAACTGATTAGTATTGACGTCAGCTATCTACTGCTCATAAAAGTTGAACATTATTCACCTGATGTTTGGATCTTCCTCAGGGTAACTGGAACTGATTAATGTTCACATAATTGGTAATGTAAGCTCTCTACTTCTCGTAAAGGTTGTATTCACTCTGATGGCTGGAGCTGTCTGAAGATATCACTGAAGCTGATTAACATTGGCAAACATGGTGATGTAAGCTCTTTGCTTCTAATTATAGTGAATAATATTCACCTAGTGGCTGAAGGTCTCTAGAGATATCAATGGAACTGATTTATGTTGAAGTGCAAAGCGACGTAAACTCTCACTTCCTCTCACAGAAGTTGAACTGTGTTCACTTGATGGTTGAGCTATCTGAACATATCGCTAGAACTAATTAATTCTGACGTACGTGGTTATGTAAGCTCTACTTCTCACAAAACTTGACTGACATTCACCTGGAGGTTGAAGGTCACTGGATATATCTTTGAAACTGAGCATACATGGGCATACATGGTGATGCAAGCTCTTTGCTTCTCACTATAATGAACAATACTCACCTCGTGACTGAAGGTTTCTAAAGATATCACTGGAACTTAAAGGTCAGTCTGTGGAAAGGCTCGACCCGGCAGCCTTTGAGACAGATGAGTCAACAACTAAAGGCCCCTCCCACACTCCCCCGCCGTAATATCACACAAAACAATCGTAAACATATTTGTATTTTATTTATTTTATAATTTTAAGCGTATTTATTTATGTAATAATATTATTGATTATAAGAGTTTATAACTGTGGGGGTGGGACAAAAACGTCTTATCCCAGAGCCTTCATAAGTCAACGTAATCCCCTGAATTTCTTTCCCTGAACTTGGAGAGATACGAGGCTCAAACGCAGCTTATGCAAAATGTTAGACAACCATAATAATAATGCTAATAATAATAAGGTTTTAATTAGTTAGTTGTTGTTGTTTTTTAATTTTCTTAACGATCTTATCATAAGTTAGTGATAAACACTCCTACAGAAATCATTCCTATGATAAGTAATGACTATTATAGTATTTTGGCACTTGTGTATAAAGTTAAAATCATAAATAATATTCAACGTTAAACTGTTACACAAT
>NW_013665708.1:718961-748265 GCF_000517525.1 Limulus polyphemus | reverse complement strand
GTAGAATATCTGTGTTTTTTTGAACACTTTAAATAAACTAGTAGTTAAACCTGGAACATATGGTAAGATTAAGCCTTCCTTTCTAGTTTTTTCATAACTAGGTTTTAAAGTACCAACTTTATCAATTATTATAGTATTAGTGAATTTCTTAATTGCACTGGGTTAAAACTTAAAACCTCTTTCAACTGTTATATATTTAATTAATAACAATTCGTTTTTTAAATCATTTTGGTTAGTAGATATCTTCAAAGCTCTGTTAACATAACTATAAAACGCAGACATTTTTAGTTACTTTATAACGTCCCCACGGCTAGCATGTTTGGTGTGACGGTGATTCGAACCCGCGACGCGCAGATTGCGAGTCGAGCGTCCTAACTACCTGGCCATGCCGGGCCTCGCAGGTACATCTGACTATTAAATTAATAGCAGAGAAACGGAGAGATGGGTTAGATTTTATAGATTTGAGGTCTATAGCTTTACGTAATGGATGTCTGAAAATTTCTTCCAAAATTATTGAATTATCATAATTCACGATTTGTTAAAAAAAAAAAAGCTTTACAGGTGGAAACATAAAGTTATTAAAATACATCAGATTTTGCATAAAATTGAAAATATATTGGACGTATTAATGGCGGTTGGTTTAGAAAAAAGGTTTCAATTCATTAAGTTTTATTATTATTATCTTTTCATTGTAAGGAGAGTTGTCAGAAAGTTTGGCTTTAGATAACAACTAATACATTCAAATGTACTCCATATTACGAATTTTGTTACGAACGATTGCTATAACATTGGTTATTTTAATATTTGAGTCGGGCTTGCCTAATGGTTACTGTGAGATGCTGAACATCGAAAAGTTTACACTTAGTCCCGCTATTAGGGTAAGCCATGGAGGCGGTGGGTGCTACCAGTGATGGATTAAGGTGATTAAGTGGGCCCCCTCAGCCCGCTGGACAGATGGTCTCCGTATAAAGCATTTTAAAAACCCTAACATAAGAAGTTGGTGATTTTTACCTGGTGTTTCTTTTATATATACATAATAGATGTGAGGGAAACATACTATCATACAGAAGCTCCCCCTCCCCAGCTGTCTCAGTAATAAGTCTTATAACGTTAATAATTGGATTTCGATATCCGCAGTGGGAAAAGAACAGATACCACATTGTGTTGCTTTGAGCAATCAAACAAATTATATAGAAGTTACCTAATATATATATATATATTCAAATGCACAATCTAACAATTGGCAAAACAAATCAGAATATATAAATTTTCCTCATCAATATTGGGTTCTATATTATTGTTAAATTTCAACTGTCAAAAATATTTACACGAACATCACAATTTTACTTTCCGAGATTTTAAGCCTTGCAAACTTGTCAATAATCTTATCACTGTTTTCGTGAACAATGCGTAATAGCCAAATCTGAAAGGGCATTTAATCTGTCTCGGCCAAAGCAAGATCGCGATTCGTTTTCAATCAGTTTCAATGGTAAAAAAGCTTGCTCACTTTCTGTAGTGATTATTGGAATTGTGAGGCATATTCGCAAAGTAATTGAAAGTTTGGAAAAAGTTGCATCTAATTTCATCTCTTTCAATCAATAAAGCATCTTAGAAATAGATATTTTTTTTTCTTCTGGAGACTAGGCAATAATTTTCAGCTGCATACATTCCACAACACATCGATTCCGGATGCCTTCATCTTGTAGTTTTTCAATTGTGTAAAGAATCCAAATATGCCAGCCAGGCTTTTGTATGCTGCTAATTTCTTCTGAAGTTCTTGAAAAAGCCTGTCCAATTTTACATTATAAGACCCAATTCGAAGCTTTTGACTGCCCTGAAGAATTGTTTCAGAAATGCTTCTGTCATCAGCATTTCTCTTCTGTGTGATGACACGTTTCTCAACTGAATGGTAGTTCTCTGCTTCTGTGAAAGGTTTTGCACGAGCTATTCATCAAATATCACTGTTTTTCAAAACAAGCAGTCTGCCTTTATCGCTCGATTCGATGCCAGATGTAAGCACTTCCCATCTTTTTGTTAATTTTCAAAAAACAATGTACTGAGAGATTGAATTATACCGAAATATTTCACTACAACTTAGCAAAAGTCCACTGTTTTTTTATCTAGCAGATTCCAGAAATGAGTCACACATGGAGTATAAACACTGAATGCGTTTATATTTTAATTATTATTTGTAATCCGCCGTACATATAACTGTAATTGTCACAAATATGTCCCCGAAAATTTTGGATATTAATTCCAAGGTCTTTGAACTTCACAGTATGTGAAGGATTGATTATAAACCCAAAAATGAAAAGGTTTAGTGACTTCTCCAGTTGATTTTATATAGTGTACCATAATGACTAGTTGACCGTCAATACTGACGTTGAGCGTTGAGTAAACATTTAATGAAAAGGTTTAGTGACTTCTCCAGTTGATTTTATATAGTGTACCATAATGACTAGTTGACCGTCAATACTGACGTTGAGCGTTGAGTAAACATTTAATGAAAAGTACATGCATTCTGTTAGTGATACATTTACAAACGTCTTTCTTAAGCAATTCAAAGAATTCTTTAGAGACTATAGAAGACAAGCACGAGACTAAACTTTTCCCTTTGTTTCTACTTTTGTGTAGATGTTCAGCAAGAAATATATCAAATTCAGCAAGTAATACAATAACTACCAGATAGTTTCCATTGTGGCGAAACCCGATTCTTTTATTATATCTCCTGAAAGCAAGATCCCGTTCTGATAAAAAGTCAATGACTTAGATTACTTTAGCTCTTTCTTCCAGTAACCTTTTTCTTGATCTAAATACCTTGTTAGTTTACTGTCAATTCTACCTTCTGTTGTTATTCTTAATATCCAACTCGTTTGAATTTTCTTGTGAAGAAATCTTTTTCTGTGCTATTCTTTTAGTGATTAAAACCGCTGATAAAGGAATTTTGTGTTGCAGAAGAATTTGCAGAAAAAACAATACACATCCACTGGAAGGGGTATACATTTCCATTTCTAATATTTCTGAAAAATAGTGACTTGTGCATGGCTTTCTTCCAATATTCTGTTTTATTGAAGTACAAAAAGGTTTAAGTTTAATCTATCAATTTAAATTATTTCATGGACTTTAAAAAGGTTAATTCTATTGTACTCTTGTTTTCACTCAGAGCCAAAGCTCTGAGCTACTTATACTACCCATTGCAAAAAGTAATTGTCACTTCATGTCACTCTAAGAGCCGCTCAACAATAACATAAAGTAAATCTAGATTTTTATTCTTTAAGTTACTTCACATTTTGAAATGTGAACGATAGTGTAATTAATTCCTAACAATTCGGTGTAAAATATCCGTCATTTAAAAAGTGAATGTTGAGCTTTGCCTGCGTACGCAGCTTTTCAAACGGGAGACAGACGAACGCTCTGACAGACGCCACAGGTCGCAATATAAATATTAGATTCTGAGAGATCATAAAATTACTGAAAACTATATCTTTTATTTTTGGCTGTAAAGTCGAATCGGTGACATTATTGTAAGTGTCGTCGATGCTTGGTAAAGACTCATATTCGTTTAGAACATTTACACTGTCTCCAGCTAGTACGTCATAAGCAAGTCTAAAGTAAACTACATGTTGATCTGTTGATTGAGAGTGTTACACCTTTTCATGGACAAGTTTAGATTCTTGTCTTATTGTCTGTACTCTAACTGGTGATTAGGTTCACAGTCATCTTCAGCTCCTTTAGAAATATCTGGTACACTTGCTCTTGTAAATAAAAAGGAAAAAAAAAAGCGTTTTGGAATTTTAGTCAAGTTTCTCTTAGTTGATTCATCATTTCTCGCCTTCATTTTTCTTTTTGTCTGTATCACTTGAATACTTTCCTATTTCACTTTTTTTTCCCGTTATTTGAACTGCCGTCTACAAGAAAATGACGTTTTCTAAAAGCAAGTTTATTTTAAGCCTCAGCTTTTGTTGTTTCTCATTGATTAATGTGAATTCTGGTCACAAGATTTAAACAAATGTTAAAAGAAAATGTTAATATTTAAGGCATAACATACATTTTGTCAACGACCTCAGTCCACCTGGCATTTTGCTTATCATCATAAAAAAACAGTTATGAAGACTTTCAATACTTTTGGATTCAACATACTCAGCCGTATACTGAAAACACTTAATTGACTGTAACTTTAATTAAATTAAACAAGTTACTGTGTATGCATTTAAAAATCTAGTATTTCAGATTGTATCTATTTCACACATAAACGTAATATCGTTATTATACTGTCATTATACGTACAGTATGTCTTAAATCCTGGCTAATTTTCAACTGACTGTCAGCCATCTTCTGTCTCTAACAGTGTAAACAAACGATTTCATTGGTCTTTGTCTTGTCTCAACTGGCCTCAGCTGCTACTTGCCACAGTTACCAGTTCTTGTTGTTGTTTTTTTTTGTAATATTCTAAGAAATTCGGCGATGAGTGATACAGGGAAAGAAGAAACTAAATTTTAATCATGTGCGTCATTAAAAGATAGTAGCTTGATAGAAAATGTATTAAATTACTTGGTGATTTTTAAAAATTATCAGGGCTTATTATTTGTTTATTGCTCGTTTTTACGCGAAGCGAAATAATGAAATTATTGCTTTTCGTTGAGCCACCCGAAGACATATGGGGTCTTAAGACGGCAGGATTTATGTTTGTTTGTTCGTTTTGAATTTCCCGCAAAGCTACACGAGGATTATCTGCGCTAGCCGTCCCTAATTTAGCGGTGGGAAGGCAGCTAGTCATCACCACCCACCGCCAACTCTTGGGCTACTCTTTTTACCAACGAATAGTGGGTTTGACCATCACATTATAACGCCCCCACGGCTAAAAGGGCGAGCATGTTTGGTGTGACGGTGATTCGAACCCGCGACCCGCAGATTGTGAGTCGGGCTCCCTAACCATCTGGCCATGCCGGGCCCAGGATTTATGGAAAGCTTATTGTTGAATTTCGTGCAAAATAACCGAAGGCTATCTTCGCTAGCCGTCCCTAATTTTGAGGTGACGGCCTTGAAGGAATGTAGCAAGCTCGCCAACATCGTCCATCGCTAACTCTTGGGCTAATCTTTACCAATCTTTATAGTGGGATTGCCTGTTAAATTATAACGCTCCCGCGGCTGAAAGGGCGAGCACGTTCGGTGACAGATTTCAGTCCCGCAAATGGCGAGTCGAGTATCCTAATCACCAGACATGCCAGGCCATATGGATAGAGAACTATATTAACCAATCATCAATACATATTAATTGTATTGTTTGTTATCTGTAATGATAAAGTATTTATTTGTTTCAGAAAATGCTGCGTGATGGGTGCAAACACTGTGTTCGCGCAGAGAACTGGTGGCTCAGTAGTAAGGTTGAAGCCAAAATTTCAACAACAGAGAAATAAAACCGCAGTGAAGTTCGAACCTCGAATTTTAGCGTTATAAGCCCCTGGAAAACATGACGAGAAAAGTATATAACTGTCATTTAAATTCTTAATCAGTCTTAAAACAGTGAAATATAAAAATACGAAAAAATAGGAAACTTTCACTATTTTAATATACTCAGATAGTTAAAACCTTTGGTGTTTATCAGAATTTGTATTAACCATTTTACATTTTATCAGTCCTTCAATATCTAATAGAAAAAATGAAAAATATTATTTATAGATCTGTGTGGAATTGGCCAGACAAAGTAAAGATAAAACAAATGGTATTTTCCTTTTCAGCTGTCAGGGTATTAAATATGAGTGGACGGGGATTCTCCTGGAGTAGGTGTCTGTGACTTGTTGGCAATAAATTTGGACAATAAACAGACAGCTCACAATCCAGTTGTTTTAAAATAATATATATTCAAAACAAGTCAAACGTATGTACAAAAATTCTTTACGCTATAGGAAATCACAGTTTTATCTAAAACTCTAAATACTTCTCTTTTCTTGTCCAAAGTCCATGCAGGCTGATTCAATTACTTTAGAATCCAATTGGCAAAACAAATTATTTTTATCTATTCTTATCACAATAGTATCAGTGAATAATTCACTTACGCATTACCCCGTGTGTTACCACAATTGTATCCTGAACTTTAAATAATTGTCTTCTTTTCGTCAAAGTCCACACAGGCGGGTTCAATTACTTTAGAACATCCTTTGACAAGACAAATTATTCCCCATATCTCTGTTAAAGTATGAAACTCACTTTAAGATATCACCCGTTAAGGCTAATCACTCACACGCTGGCTAACTTCACGTTTTCTAACCTTTTTTCTGACAGAACTTCACTTGACTTGCGCTCGCTTGGTCACCTATATTTATATATTTTCCAACAGAGGCCTCGAACTTTCTACAAACAAAGAGATGATATGATGTAACAATACTCACATAACTAGAAAAACTTAGAGGCTTCAA
Organism: Limulus polyphemus; assembly: GCF_000517525.1. NCBI lineage: Eukaryota > Metazoa > Arthropoda > Merostomata > Xiphosura > Limulidae > Limulus > Limulus polyphemus. Next base: position 741,849 of record NW_013665708.1, on the reverse strand, counting down.
GAAAGATGACGTCAACAATACTACAACAATTGAACTACCACACAACTGTACGACTCTTACCGAGTTACGTTATAACTATCCCCTTAAAAATAATTAACTTTAACGCTCTTGTTATGAAAACTAAATAATCATTAAATATTAGATCATTAAATGAACTAAATACTAACATTTACACTAAACAGCCTTGTATATCTAACATCAGCTGAGAAATTCCACTACCAATGCATAAAGTTTTGGTTTTAAAAAAATGCATATTAATTAATTGTTTATATGTTTTTAGAACAAAGCCACATTGGATTATCTGTCATGTCCACCGAGGGAAATTGAGCTCTGGATTTTAGCGTTCTAAGTCTACAGCCTTACCATTTTCCTCCCGGGGACTTTGTTTATCATTCCTGGAAAATGTATTTATTGTTTTACTTAATTATTTTGATTTGTTTCTTTCGTCCCCAGTCCCCAGCAATAAGGCTGAAGGACTTATAGTGTACCTATGGTCCCACAATACGGAGCGCGTTTTTGCGGCAACTATTTGCGAATCACTAATCTTCAGATCCACAGTCTCAGAACAACAACCACAAGTCCACACATGCGCGGCTCAATTATTTTTGGGGGGTTAAGTATATTTATGTGCAAAATGAAAATATAAATTCCTCGTTACTAAATAGAAATAATGGAAGCGTAGGATATTAATGTAAGTAATGTTATTGTACAAGACGCACTGATTCAAAAAGAATTTATACACAAATACAGTTATAGGAATTAGTAAAACAACTGTTTATTTGAAATATTTACAAAAGTTATGGCTAAATACAATTTTGGATTTGTACGATCTATAAACTTTAAATGTGTGCAATTATGGTAACTTATCTTCTTTACGAGAGACTGGGATTTGGATCAAAGGGTCGAGCACGTTCAGTGATGGAGGTACCAGGGAAGAATCACATCTATGAAATAAATACAAACACAATAATGATCAACCATCTTTTAGTTTTTAAATTTCAAAATATGATAGTATGTGAAGCAGCTCATAAAAGAGGGATGGGCCAAGCGTTGCTTCTAGTTAACGTGTTAAGCTGCGGACGAAGGTATTGCACTTTCAGTAGAATGAGAGTTATAAAAGTGAGAGTTAGTTCCATTTTTCGGTTTCAGAAAAGCAGGACGAAATCCCTATGGCGGTGGATGTTGCTGACTAGCTTCCCTGAACTAGAAATAGAAACTTAGGAATGGATATATCTGAATCAAGTGGTCTCTGTCATGGATGTTGCTGACTAACTTCCCTGAACTAGAAATAAAAACTTAGGAATGGATATATCTGAATCAAGTGGTCTCTGTCATGGATGTTGCTGACTAGCTTCCCTGAACTAGAAATAAAAACTTAGGAATGGATATATCTGAATCAAGTGGCCTCTGTCATGGATGTTGCTGACTAACTTCCCTCAACTAGAAATAGAAACTTAGGAATGGATATATCTGAATCAAGTGGTCTCTGTCATGGATGTTGCTGACTAACTTCCCTGAACTAGAAATAGAAACTTGGGAATGGATATATCTGAATCAAGTGGTCTCTGTTATGGATGTTGCTGACTAGCTTCCCTGAACTAGAAATAAAAACTTAGGAATGGATATATCTGAATCAAGTGGTCTCTGTCATGAATGTTGCTGACTAACTTCCCTGAACTAGAAATAGAAACTCAGGAATGGATATATCTAAATCAAGTGGTCTCTGTCATGGATGTTCATCCCACGTGCGCACAAGATACCTCTGAAGCTGTAAATTCCAATTTCAGAAAAAGGAAAATCAAGCTGTCATAATCAAAAGTAGAAAAATTTCTGTGACGTATTTTGTCACTATTGTAAGTGTATTATATATGAATATTATACCACAAATACGCACGAGTCAGACTGTGACTTGTGATCTAAAGACGTTAACAGTTTATATTTCTTGAATTCCTTAGTAAACAGACAAGCAAAACTGGACATTTGAGCACGAATTAAAAAAAATAACAGTTTGCAAGAAAAAAAATGCCAAATTTACCACAAAACTGTTTTCGTCTTTATTAATATAAAGTAGTAACTTTCCATTACTGTGTAACTTTTTTTTTTCTCTAGCTATTGTTTATTGATTTGTTCGTTTTTGTAGAGCAAAGCCACATTGGGCTATCTGCTGTATCCATTGCGAGGAATCGGTCCCCGGAAATTAACATTGTAAGTTCATATATTTACCCCTATCCCTCCGGGGGACTTTTCTAACTAAGAGTTGGTGGTATTCTCAGGTGAAACTGATTTCCGTACGAGTGCTAGATAGGTCCGCTTTATAACGGGAGGATCGATCAGGAACATTGTGAAATAAATTTGAGTTTAATTAAATGACTGAGTTTGAGCTAAGAAAATAAGTAGAGTGAACACGTGATGAAATCATTATTGTATATCTCAAAGCACAACACATAGTGTGGCTACTTGCATAGACGCTAAGTAGTCGTTCTTTACCTTTAGCAGTCGTTCTTCATTGAATTAGATCACAGAAGTCTTCTCTCGAGATATTTTTCTGTAAGCTGACTACGTTTAGAACTTGGCAAATCTGATGTGAATGTAACTCCTTATACTAATAGGAAAACGTCAGGTTTACCCAGAATGACTCGCGTTACCATGTGACTATTCGTTCTCTTACATCATAGCACAGGTTGTAACCTTTAGAACCAACTCGGCCAGTGAAGGACATTGTTGTCGCTGACTTGTTCAAACACAATGTGTAAAGTTACAGCCAAAATCTACATGTGCACAGTAGATACTATCTGCTAGAGAACAACAAATAAACAAATTTAACATGAAGGAGACAACACAAGGATTTTCTGGATCACATATTCATGCTAAAGCTGTATAGAATCAAACTGTATAAAAAAATCTTAACAATCCTAATATTAATAAAAAATTGTGAAAAATGCATGATATGCCTTTATATATCAAGCCATTATACGGATTGGAAAGTTAGGCCTGTAAAACGAAGGTTTGAAATTGGTAACGAAACCGTTTTGAAATTTAGCAAACATTGCAAACAAACTTTCAAGTGATACTTCATTCACTGCGGTAACTACTGTAATTGCGTTACACTGAACGTAGACGCAGTGGAAGAAACAGGATGTTTTCCAGGGAGGTTCGACAGGGTTGTTTTTACCATATTTGAGGAAGCTGAACACAGCACATGTGGAAAGAGGATGGGTAGAGGTTAAATACATCACCACCACCCCCATCCCAGCAAAAGGGCATAAAAGAGTGCAGTAAGCTTCTCCAACAGCGTCTGGGGTGGGGTTTCAGCCGTCAATGCAATTTATTGATTTAGAATATCTAAAAGACAACAGGAGACATTAATTATGGTTAAGTTCTAAAAACGTTTATTTTTTATGAAGTACAAAAAATAACCTTAATCCGAAAATAAAGTACGCAAACTCCCCCTTCTCATATAGACACACAAAACTAAATTTACATTCCCCTTCCTCAGTCAGCGCCTCATCATGCTCACAGAATCAGATATATTTTACATAGAATTACAGCATACTTCTGTGCAATTCTGAATACCGAAAATGCAAAGTCGGAAATGACTGACCTAAAATTAAAGCAGGCATTTTAAAGCACACAATATCATATTTACCTTCTGATTATATAATTTTTTGAAATGAATTTTAAGATATAATAATAGATCTTTTGATTTTATTACATTGCGCATGCGTGAAGTAACCCGTTTTATATATCTTCCATACCGTAAGTCAGTGGTTCTCAAACGTTTCAGGCTCTTGTAGCACTTTTTTGTTTAATTTTTTAAAATTACAAACCCAGGCCTAATTTTTTAAAAAAAGAAAAACCTTGTAACAAAAATTAATTTTTTTTCAATTACCCATTAATGCGAAGAATGCGATTGTTTTTTCTGGCACGATTGAAGAATGTGCGGTATCATTTTTGTTAATTTTAAGGGAAGAAAATACTAGCGAGTCTATGCAAGTAGAGGGTGAGTCTGATAAGTGAGGAGAGTAGTATGCATATGCACGTGGAAAGCTCAGATAGGGCTTATTAAAAGTTTATGCTTTTTTATGTTAATTATGTCTTGTACCATCGACATTAGCTCCACGTACCAACAGTGATAACATACAGCATTAACAGTGCAAACAGATTTTCTTATTAGATAAATATATCAACAATGTCCGATAAGCACATTCAGAACTTAAATTTATCTTATAACAAAATGGAATCAGCTACTTCAGGAACTTACTTTCATTATAGCCATCATAACAATTTCAGACCATATTAAAACCTAATAGTATTTTTGATTTCAAAACCTGCATTCTGTTCAGTTTGAGAGTCTCTGCTGTAAGTAATCGAATACGTAACAAGTGGCTCTTGTGTATACAGTGAATATGAATTTTATTTATGAAAATAAGGTTGAATTACGAAAATGTACTGTGCAGCAAACGCCTAAAAGCTATCATAGTAAATGATGGGTGCCATGCTTTGCCAGTTAGGGAATTTAACCGTTTGATTTTCACAGATTTTTGGATAAGATTAAAATTTTTGATACTGGTGATATACGAAGTAACCTTATTTCTGCGTGACAGTTCAAACGATTTGAGCATTCGTAAACATTATGCCATTTTGCAAGTTAAACATTATAAATTCCTACTACGTACTTCACGTACAAGTCACGCTCTAAAAAGGGTTAATCTGAAATATAAGCTATAAGTTTCTAGAAGTCATAATTTTTTACTTTGCTCTAGATGAGTCAATCCATCCCAAGGCTTGAGTGAAAAATGCCCCAAACTCTTTCACTTCGTTGCCGTCAGGTTTATTGTTGTCGTAAGCGAAAAGGTCTGTTACTGACGTTTTTGTTTACTGATCTTAGCTCTTATTTTTATAAAGACATATAGCGCAATGAATTCTTAAGTGGTGTTAGACGAACCTTTTGAACCCTATTTAGGTCCGCTAATGAAATAGACAGACAGAAAGATAGATGGATGGGGTGATGCAATTTTTGCATCTGTTATAACAAGAAAAAATATATTAAATCTGAAATTACATAAAACAAACAAGCAGTGGTATAGATGTATCTTTGGATTTTTATGTTGTTAACTTTCTTTTACGAAGATAGCACTTTTAACTGTTGATTTATGTAACTTAGTTATATCTTTGGTGTCTGTGTGTCTAAATAAGCTTACCTGTATTTCAGTTACTTCACGGAATCAAGTTTCGTGGAATCATCCATCAATGTTGAGTAAGTTTGTGTTCGTACATGTCATCTGTATATAAATGAACAGAACATGGAAGTTGTTCTGTTGTTTATTATTCATCAGAAATCGTGACAAACCGCCGTGGTGTGCCGCACTCACAGTCTACACCTTAAAACAAAATTGACCAACCAGAAAAACTTGTATTGATTGTCAGCCGCGTAATGGTTTCATACTAGTTCAGTACCGGTACTAGTGGGGATACAAAGGGTGCAGTGCACCAGGACCCTAGTGACAAGTGGTCCCCAAAAATATTCAATATTCATATCTCAAATATATTATAGAATTGTTGTTTTTATCCATTTGGCATTTATTTTTTTAAATATGTATATATATATATATTGCCATTTCCATACTGCCTATAAAAGTAAACTAAGAATTAGGGGGTATTATTATGAGTAAATCTCTGCATCAGGGCCAGAGAAAATCTGGCGCCAGGTTTGTGTAATACGCCCCTCCAAGCATAATCAAACAAATCGACGAATCTTTCCATTTCCTTGAATTATCTTATTTTTATTTTACTGTCTAGACATTCAAAAAACCTGCCATAACTGAATCGCAACTACATTGTTCACTTTTAACGATGGCCTGAAGAAATTAAAATACAATCCGACGTAAAAAAACAAATAAATAAATCCGCGAGCTCCCTAAGTGTTTAATAACAAACTCTTGACACGATATTCACAAAACAATTGTGACATCACCTGGCAAGCAATACAATACCCTGAACACCAGACGGGCCTGGCGTCAGCTAGATAAATCGCTACCTGCATGGTATTCTGAAAGTGAAAGTAGTTATTCCAAAAGACAAATTAACTGTTTGTAAAAGCAAGTAAGATCGGTCGTTTGTTCTGGCGCTAACATTCTGCTTGATAAGACGTCATATTTTAACGTTTAGAGTTTTTCAAATTGTTTTATGCCAGCAACAGCCCGATGGCACATTCCAAATTCGCAACAATGCTGCAAGCTGACGTAATAACTGGGAAGATTCCGCGCATGCTTGATTTTTAACGTTTTTTTTTTTTTTGTCATTATGTTTGTTTGTCGTTAAGCACAAAGCTACACATTGGGCTAATCTGTGATCTTCTCACCGTGCGTATTGAAACACGATTTTTTGCTTTATAAGCCCTCAGACTTACCGCTGAGCCAAACGGTTTCTTTCTTTATAACATCAAGAATCGTTTAAATTTAAGGTTCTTAGTTCTTCTCATAATTACTTTTTTAATCTAAAGGCAAGGTATAAAAGGTATTGAAGATTTGTTTATAGAAATGTCTCACATAACTTATGTTAAAATTGATTGAGCTTTTATATTAAATACTACCCACGATCCGCAAAACATTTATGTTAATTTTCATGCTCTTTAATTGAATTTTTCTTATTCTGTCATTTTCACGCATGGCATTTAAGCTACGCTTTCTTGTAGACATTATGTGTTAGGTCGATAAATCCTGGTCTATTTGAAAAAGTTTACTCGGTCAGACAAACAAACTCACGTAGCTGTAACTTTGTTTAATCAAACTACATATACGTAACTTTATTTAATAAAACTACACTTACGTAACTTCATGCAATAAAACTACACGTAAAGTAAACAATAAAGTATAGTAATGGTATTTTTAAACACAGTTATGAGCGTTCGGTGTATAACACAGTTTTACGATTTGAAACAAAGAAACTCGCACAAACAAAGAATAAAAACAGCTTAAAGGTGTTTATAGCAGTCTATGAAACGAGCCGAAGTCAAATTATTGCAAAATAATGTAAATGTAAACTTGTAATGAAGGCAAACTGAATTTGCAGAAATGTCTGAACGAATGTTCACAAAGTGATAAGCATATGGTTTTGAACGAACTGCACATGCGTATTTTAGACCTAACTAAGTCGAGAAAGCACATGGCAATTGTATTTAATGTAATGTTATTTTTTAGGAAATTACACGCAGGTTAGGTGTTGTTTGTGTGAAATAATTTGCAAATAAAAAACTAAAGTTGAAATTCAAGCCAGTCGTCACATGATGATAACGACATTGTGCCATCGTGCAGCACACTCGTGCATTGAAAAGTTTGACTAAGCAAAAAAACATGCAAGGTGGTTATGAATGGCAAAGCCAATATGCAATCTGGACTCCTCGATAAAAGGCCTTTTGAACGATATGAGATTTGTAGCGTTTAATCAAGTAATTTGCGAGAAATGTTCCGGACAGACAAACTGACAAATGCAAGCGTATTATTTATAGATTTTCTGGTTCACTGATTTCTCTTCAAGTATTCTGGTAGGATCTGCAAAATAACAGGAGGTTCTAAGGAAAATATATTATGAAATTAAACTGAATTAATTTGGTTCGGACAAGCGTATTATTTATATAGATTTTCTGGTTCACTGATTTCTCTTCAAGTATTCTGGTAGGATCTGCAAAATAACAGGAGGTTCTAAGGAAAATATATTATGAAGTTAAACTGAATTAATTTGGTTCGGACAGAATTTAGAGTAAAGAAAAAACTGGACACACTGTAAAACACATTGAAAACAATTCTTATTTGATACACAATACATAATCAAGATGACTGCACCATTACTGGAGGTTAAGGCCTCCCAGAAAAAAACTAACACACACTGTAAAACACATTGAAAACAATTCTTATTTGATACACAATACATAATCAAGATGACTGCACCATTACTGGAGGTTAAGGCCTCTCAGAAAAAACTAACACACACTGTAAAACACATTGAAAACAATTCTTATTTGATACACAATACATAATCAAGATGACTGCACCATTGCTGGAGGTTAAGGCCTCTCAGAAAAAACTGTAAATATGTTCCAGAGTGCGAAAACGTAAGTACTTTTACACAATTGTACAATGTTGCTCTTCTCATCATTAATGATTAATTATAACAAACAAGGGTAAATGTATCCTCAAGGTATCACCTGTGGAAAAAGATCTTTGACCGTTTTTATGGAGCAGGTTATATTTCCTACAAGAAGGCACTCGTACCATAAGGTGAATGGCCAAAAACGTCAGAACTGAGGTGGAAGAGATTTACCATTTCCTGGACCACAGTTCTACATTAAACCTATATGTCTTTATAAGTATGAAAATTTTGAAAAATTTTGGATCAACTTTATAATTCACTTTAGAAAAGAAAGGAGACACAAAATACCTGGTTTGCCTTCCTACTGTACACAGTAAACGTAGAAGCATAAAAATAAGCTATAAAATATAAATCTTTTAATACGTAAGTTATTCTGTAATTCATATTTGTCACCACACGATATGCACTTTTAACCTGTTACCTACTCTATGCGAAAGTTGCAATTATTAAACTGTTTGAATATTAAAGTTGTTAATCTGCCGTGTTTTCAGAGGGATTAGCGACTGTAGTAACTTAATATTCAAAATCAATATACAAAATAAAAGCCGAGTGTCGGTCGGTCACGCTCGATTTGTCCGAATTTCGTGAGTTACACGAATCCAGTTCCACTTCTTCTATTATATAACACCTCTTTTGATTGCCCGCTCCCATTTTTGTTGAATCCAATCGCTAACTAAATAGCTCCTAAATTTCGGCACTTTTTCTGCTATGTAAAAGTTCAGGCATGGAGTTATGTGTGTGACACCACATCATCATGACGTCAAGCTAGGTAGGATCCGGAAAGCCACGGAAGTGCATTCGCACCCTATCAACGCCTGTGAAAAATAAGTCAAACATTAGCGAAAGTCTATGCTTGGATCTTATTACGAAAAAGCCTTTGTTAAAACAAACTGAAGATAACAAGAGGACGACTTTTTCTCAAAAGAAGAATAGGTGTGTATGCAATCACATGGTCATCGTATGTTTTAACCTTTATTCACAGGCACCAATACCAATATGTAGCATCTTTTCTCAGTTATATGTAGTAGATTCAAGAGCAAAATGTAGCATGTTCCCGGGAAAAAAAAATTATATTTCTTTTATTTATTTATTTTACGTATTGCCAGTTTTATACGGAAGAATTTTTGGTTTCCATCATTTTTATTGAACTAATGCATCATAATCGTATAGTGTATTTGAGCCACAGTATTTTTATTAGGTTTTATTGTAACCTGAAACAACTACTTCATGAACGTTCCTAAGCTATATATATATATATTAAAAAAGAAACTTGTATTTTTCACTAACTGATTCTCTAGATATTTTACTACAGGTTTTTTCAGTCTTTAAATGTTCATAACCATGTTCTTTATTAAACTCTATGTTGGCACGAGACACCCTATCAGACTTTATCTTCTCAAATTAAATACTTGAACACAATATCATGTTTACATGTAGACTCAATTATTTTCCAAAACAGTTTGTTTGTTTGTAATTAAGCACAAAGCTAAACAATGAGCTATCTATGCTCTGCCCACCACGGGTATCGAAACCCGGATTCTAGCGTTATAAGTCCGCAGACGTACCGCTGTGCCACTGGGGGGGGTCTTCCAAACCAGAAAATATATTTTTCAATATTTTTGTGCCGTGTTACCCATTATGTTCGAAACATTATTTAATATTGTTAATGAATAAAGTGGTATATTTAGAAAGATATAGTTCAAGCTATAAAATTGTTTGGGTAATGTTAAGTCACTATAGATTTTTTTATGTGTTCGAAACCAGATTTTTTAAATATTTTTACTGCTCATTTTTGATATACATGTTTTCAAGTTTTGTATTCATAATCTTCATTTTTGAACCAACCTCGAATTACAGAATTCTGTAAATATTCGTTCATTGCATATTTTGGTTTGAATTTCGCGTTAAGCTACACGAGGGCTATCTACTCTAGCCGTCCCTAATTTAGCAGTGATGAACTAAATGGAAAGCAGCTATTCAACGTCACCCACTGTCAACTCTTCAGCTAATCTTTTACCAACGAATAGTGGGATTGATAGTCACATTATAATGTCCTCATGGCCGAGAAGGATTCGAAACCGCGACCCGCACATTGCGAGTCGAGCGACCTAACCACTATGACATGCCAGACTCATTTATTGTATAGGCATTCATATAGAAAATTAAATTAGCTTATAGTTAACCAAATTTTCTCTTCGAGTCATACATAATTAAGTTTAAGTGATATAAACCCTATAGGATGCTAAAGGAAGGCCTAAATGAAATCTTTAATGTAAAATAGCTAATCTTTATTTTAAAATTTCAATATATTGCATACTGTTAGATGCTCTAACTAGAAAATGAATGTGTAAGAAAGGCTAACAGTACAAAACCATTCTTGTAGTGAAAACATTCGACAAAGCTATTCCATAACAAGGCCTGGCATGGCCTGGTGGTTAGGGTGCTCTACTCGCAATCTGATGGTAAAACTGATAGATAACAAACCATATCCCGACAATGAAATGCGTTATGATAACAAACCCCGTCATGAAAATGAAATGTTTCATGATAACGAACCGCGTCAGGACACGAAAATAGCACGACATTACATCAGAGCAATAACACGCCTCTTAACAATAACATACGCGTTGTGACAACAGTTATTTATTGTATTCGACTATACAATTCAGATGGAAACGATTCTATTTTATTCATAGCTTCTAATAAAACGCAAGTTAAATGTGTCACACAGGACTGTTCTATGACTTAGATCCCCCCATTAATTAACATGATATTTTCTAAGTTTTCTCTTTCAGTTCGGTTTGTACACAGAGAGTCGCTTAAGTAAACAACTTAACTTTCCTGGTGCTCACAAGACATTTAGTTCACTAATTAGCAGTTAGCCATGTTTTCTTGCAAGAAAGATAACTCATAACATTCTGAGATGGACAGATGAAATTTATAAGGATAATGGCCAGGGGCTGACACGCCCTTGCACTCAGTTATTATGGGCGAAGATTACGTGTGCAAGGTGTGGTCGTGAACTTGAATATATTGATGTTATTGTGTTTAGGTTTCAAAACCATGTTTACTCTTGTAGAGTAATTTTTTTATAAACTTTAGTAATTTCAAGGTTTTGCCAACTTTTTGTGAACTGTAACCTTAATTTTTCTAGAATTTAACTTTTGCATTGTTCAAAGTTAGTGTTTGAATTTTGCATAACTTATCAGGGTTATTTTTATCTTACATTCTAGCTTTCTTTTAGTGTAGCAAATAAGGGAGATGGTAAGGTTAATCTATTAAAGGTTTCTTCACACCTGACTTTCAGTTCAACGCACCCATCACAAACATTTGTCTTTGTTTTGTCTTGTTTAGTGTATTGTGACTTTGACTGTGTTTGTTTTTATCTTTCTTCCTGATGAACTTAAAGTTCAGAGGGAGAGAAACATAATCGTACTCTTAATAATGCTTGGAGACGGCTTGAATGAATAATGAAGAAAAACTTTAATATAAGTTCAACATAACAGCAAATGTACAACGTTTCGACAAGGTTTTGTCATCGTCAGGTACCTGACAGATGTGTCACTCCATCCCAACTGACTGCATTAGCAAGCGTAGAAGAGCCAGAAGTGAGCTTTTGTTCAGACTCTAGAAAACTAATGGGTCCTGAGTTGACTATGGGTACCAACTCGGGAGAGCACAGCAGACAATTTGTGCCAAAGAGTGTGATGTCAACCCAGCTCATTTAGGGTTGAATGGTATTTTGCATATGATGGCAAGAATGTACTGTGGAGCAATAGAGTTCTTGGTTGAAACATTCAGTGGCAATCAGAACGAACTCAGCCAATGCATGATACATACTATCTTCTGTTGGAAAGCAAGCAGCAGTAGCATGGATTGTGATTGGTGCAATGGGGGACAGAGTGCCAGTGTTGACCTATAATTATGGATCATCAATAATCCATAAAATCAACTAAGCACACTGGAGATGACTGATACTGGCTCTAATATAGTGTTGCTTCTATTGCACAGTCAAAAATCAATCCGGCACTAACAGTGCATCTGAGTATCTTAGTTGATGGTTGTAGCAGCAGATTAGACACAGTGGCAAAGTGTAGGAGAACTGCTAAGTATGTTGAACTGTATGGCCAATTGGGGAAAATTATAATCTCTCGCTATCACAGAGAAACAGGCGATGAGAACCCAATAAAAACTACACTGATGATATAGCCAGCTCTATGATAACACAAATGTTAAAGAGCAGGATCTTACAGCTCTTTGAGAGTGTATGGTCATCTCCAGCGGTGATTATCGGGAAGAAGGATGGCATTAATCATAAGTGCACAGATGGGATAAATGTGCACATTATACAACCTTTTATAGAGTACCATTTAACACAGTATTAAGTATTTAACGTCAGAGTTATCAACCATTCATTTTACTCAACATTGCTGATTTAGTCGAAGTTCATAGAAGAGTAGAGTAAATACCAGTTACGATATACAAGAATATTGAAAAACTGTAAATATGTATTTCAGAGGCTCTAGAGGTTATCCAAGTGCAATATGTAAGCTGTAAGACAGACAAAAGTATTTTCACTCTTCACATGAACATTACTTTACACTCCGACTCAGACTGACAACATTAGTTCACAAATATATCTTGAGTACAAATAGTTTTGTAACACACCTGAATTCTTTGTAAAGCAGACTTGTATATTTTACTAAAAGCTTGCAACACTTTATGAAAAATACACGTAGTCCATTTGGAATTATAGTCAATATTCCATTTTCCAATACATCATTCGTCCAATGACCGACCCTTTGAACATTCATTAACAAGTTCTATGTTGATTTCCATAGAGTGAATGGTATGAGGCACTTTGCTGCCTTTCTGTCACCATGAGCAAATGAATGCCTGGATGCATTGGAAGGTACCAATGGTTCAGCACTTTAAACCTGTTAGACAAAACCGATTGACGAGAGCATTCAAATCTGTCTTCAGTATGTAGGATGACTTGTTTGAGTTCAAAGTCATACTCTTTGGCTTGTGTAATTCTCTGGTCAGTTTCAAGAGGCTAATGAAGCTTAAGCTAAAAGATCTATAATAGGAGTGATGCCTGGTATATGTGGATGATGTCTTGGTACTTGGTTAAATGTTCTACTGTGACAAACCTGGACATGGTTTTGCAGTGCATAAGAATAGCAGGAAAAAATTGAGACCTGGGAAGTGTGTACTAATGCACACACACAAACATAATTTCTTGCTCATACCATTGTTAGAGAAGGCATCTTGTCTAACCTTTCAGAGATCACAGCAGTTTGAGACTGCCCCCAATTCTTGAAATGATGAGAAGTTTGAAGTTTCCTTGGATCAGTCATATAATCAATGTTTCATGGCAATTTTTTAAAAATGTTTGCACCAATGTCCACTCATGGTAAAGCTAATGTGCATTTCAGGTGGAACAAAAAGTGCAAGCTCATATTCCTGTCCTTGAATCATGCATTAGTGCAAGCTCCTGTGTAGGTATATCCACAATAGGATTGTGGGTTCCTGTTGGATATTGATGCCAGTGATAGTGGAATTAGGATGATGCTGTTACTAGTGCAGGATGGGGCTGAATGAGTGATAGCATACAAGAGTTTTATGCTCACAGCCACGAATGCAGAAACTACACAATGAAAAAAGAACTGCTTGCATTTGTAGTATTTATGAAGCACTATCAAAATGACGTGTATGGCAAGAAGCTCTGTGTATGGATCATGCATCACTGAAGTGGGTGACGAATCTGCAAGGGATGATCACATAATATTTTGTTGAAAAACTGACGACTGAAACCACTGTATGACCCTTGTGGTCAAGAGTGGTTTATTTCAACAAAATGTGGGGATGAATTTTTATGATGACCATTTGATAGTCACAAGCTAGGACAGTTATTTGGTCGAGGAACGTAAATGGGCTGTACGACTCTTCCTTTCCAAGCAACTGATTTATTTTTCATCGTGAAATGGCAGTATAATATTTTATGAAAACTGCATGTCCTTATCTCTCAAACATGCTCTGGCGTTTCGAGATAAAAAACTCTACTGTGTACTAATCTCTGTGTGTTCCCCCACGTGCAGTGAGGAAGTTGTGTTCTCCACAGGCACAGAAAGAGACCTGGATCTACGATTTTCAATGGAATAGGTTTTGTTTCATTGGGGCTATCTATATTTACTTTGCTGAGAAGCCAACTAAGACGAGTGGATCGACTTGTGTAAGACAAAACACTTTCCCAACAGTTTACAGTTGGTGGCAGTTCTGAACTGTAAATTCCTCTTGACTGTGGGTTATTTTATTTATCCTCAGTTGTTTTAAAAGTGTAGTGATATACAAAATAGTGACAAAACGAATATTAATTCCTGTGATGGGAATTTTGGTTGAAAGTTCTCGTTCAGTTAAATTTCAATAGGATTCATTTTTTTTCGTAAGATTCTAATCAATGCTATAAGTGTAACTACCAGTTTGGCCGACAATTTTAATTTCATTCCTTTAAGTCGCACGCTCAATCCTTTTTTGACCGCACATTTTTTCACACCTAAGGTATAAACTTTTAGCTCATAGCTCCGTCATCTCTTAACCGATTTGAGATCTAATTACAGTTTTGGACTCATGAAGACAAACTTCTTCGATTGATGTATTTGACAACGCCCAAGGTCCCATAGATTAATTTACTCAAATCCTGTCTAAAAGAATTTCAACTGAAGGGTAGGCTGGTAGAGATCTTGATGAGTAATAAAATCGAAGCTGGTATATACGCGTCCCACGCTTAGTATTGCTGGGGCACGAAAATATAACTAATAAAAAGGAAAAAAAAAGTCTCATAGATTACGTTACTCTAATCCTGCCGCGGCTATTGATGATTCTTTCTTTTTATTAGATATTATGGCTTTTTGTCCATACACACCAACAAACCACAGCAAGAAAGTGACATTCGATAGTAACCAACATTAGCTTTAGGATCACAACCCTATTATTCGGAACAGACCTATACTTTAAAAAACCAACCAGATTCTCTAAAATATATTGTGGTAGAGTTTTCCTCTCTAGCTCCCTTTATAGTAACGCCATGGAATCTAAATTAACAGTTTCTTGTCATCACCCACGTGCACCCGGTAGAGCGGTATCAAGCATCATTATTTACGCTAATTATTTTTGTTGAGTAACTTTGCACACGTAGCTCACATTCTGACCAAATTTGACACCTAATTGTAATTTGTAAAGTTCTATCTGTGTACCAAATTAGAACAAAAATCCATAAACGTTAAGTATGTTTTCCATCAAATAAAATGTCCGTACTTTCGGTGTGAAAAAGAAGAAAAAGGAAAAATTCAATGAAACTTGGAGGTTTTATATCTCGTGTATATCTTAATGGATTGTATTGAAACTTTGTATGTGAAGTAAGATTCCAGTCCAGCATATTCACGAAAAATATGTGATAGTTTGGATTACCACAGTTCGAGCTACAGAAGGTGGAAAATCGCTAAACTGTTACTCCTGTTAATAACACATAGTGTGTCCTACAGGTTGTTTTGGCCGCACGACACACTACCGTTTGTCTTCATAAATAGAAAATATACTTTAAAAACAAGAAATTTGAGACTTGAGGTCTCCGGTAAAACGTAAGCCTACTTTTTTGTATGGTGATACAACATCCACCTACGAACGCAGGTTAATAACACGTATATAATAAACAATGTCCTTAAGTATTATAATTTAACTGTAGCTACTTTTATCACTACATTGCCTTGGAATATTACTCTGAAGGAAAAGGAACACGTTTCTTCCGTTAAAGAACAGTTTGCTTTCGTAATTTCATATAAAATAATGGCTACTCTTGCAAAGCTTTAACATAAACAGAACCATGTTTTGTACTTGATACTGCTCACATAAAATAATGTGTAGAGAATATAAAGCATATTAGTATACTCATTACGGTATTAAAAGCGAAAACTACATAAAACTAAAAATGAAAAGCCCGAAAAACACCGATTTTAAGATATCTATAAAACAGCTAAAAATAAACACAGAAAAACAGAAGCCCTAAATATAATGTACTCGACACTCTGTATGTTAACAATAATGTGTTTGATAAATTGTAGATTATAAATCCTATGATTCAAAGAACCAAGTTAATGCAGTGAGCTACAGAACTTACTATTAGTATAATCCATTAACAATTTACCAGATGCCAAAAACACACTTTTCTCACACATGGTGATGATAAAAGGCGAAGTTAAACCTGAGAATTAACTGTTTGTTTGAAGTTAAGCATAAGGCTACACAATGGGCTATCTGTGCTCTGCCCACCCGGTTTCTAGCTTTGTATGTCCGAAGACATATCGCTGTGACACTGGGGGGCGAGATATATAGATATATAAATAATTCCAGTTGTAAGCTGACTTTATAGATAATGAAACATCAACAAGACTAAACGTAAAAACTAATTCTTGTTATCAGATTTTAAGTTAACTAAATTAATTTATTCATATTGTGTAGATATGATTTACAATAGCTAGAAGGTGACCCAACAACCACTGAACATGCTGAAATTGTTCTTGGCTTCCTTACTAAATAAGAACGCTATAGATAAACAAAACATTTAAAAGAGCAATTTTGGAGAGGCCGATTGTCGTAATTTTCTGTAAAATTTTTAATCCTAAAAAAAGTAACAAGAAGAGTTAAAACTTAAGTTCTGTGTTTTGTTTAACTAAATACTGAGTACTTGAGGTAACCTTTTAATAATCACGACCTGAAATAGTATTTAATTGAAAATATGATTTTATTTTTTTAGTTACAACAAACATATTAAACATATACTCATAGCAGTGGCGTTTTTAAGATATGTTTCATAAGGTGGCATAACGGGGCTAAAGCTAGTTTGGGAGGCAGAAAAAATTAGCATTTTCATGTCAATGAGAGTCACAATGTAGATAATTCAAAAGTCTTGAAATAATAAACCTCAGATGGCATTGCTGGGGTTCAGAGTTCTCCAATGGGGCCTGCCCTCATACCATTCCAGTGGACACGCCCCTAACCCCTAGATCAAAATGATTTTTTTTATTATAAATTTTAAGTAGCTTCCACTGAATCAACAAAGTACAACGCGATTGGCGCATTACTTAGGAGACAAGTAAATAGTTCCAGTGTTATTTTCAATAAAAACAACAACTAAAAACGCTGAAGGAAAGTTAAGAGAACATCCTACTTTTTTCGCTATGCAAATATTTCACATAAAAGTCGGCCAGAGTCTACAGCTCTACAGTTCTCGCGTTGTCACACCTAGTCTGCGAGATTTCCTGGTTCGAAAACTCTTTTGAATTACTTCATACTGTAGATAGTTTAAAATACACACAAAACCGTTGGACTCTTACACAGAATTAAAGTGTTTAAAAATACTTTCTGCAGCTGAATCAAAACTAAATGAATCCTCCCGTTTCTACAAATCACACTATTTTGATGTTGAATAAAGATTCCGTACTTCGTGACAAATTTAAAGAATACATACATACATATATATATATATATCAGGTGTACCATCTTTCACATTCTCATTAAATGTACTCTAAAATCACGAAAAATCAGCTAATTCAGCAGTTCGTGGGCTTATAGGGTATACTAGTCTTACCAGAAATGTAAATAGTCTCAATTACCCAGACCTACAACATATATATGTACGGTGAAATAAATAATGTTACTGAATTTTATAATTTCTTCTGTTCTTGGATTCATATTTTGTATAGTCTTCAATGGGTAAACTGACGTATATTTATTCCCCTAGATTAATAAAAATACCCCACTTGCTTTTTGTCAAGGAATTGTGTCAAAATAAACACCATTTATTTTGCAATGAGAGCCATTCTCCTGCCACTAAAAATAATTAAAAACAAAGGGAACATATATATATATATATATATAAACGTGATACCACATAATGTGTTAAACTATGATAATACCAGGAACCAGCTAAATATCACTCGGCACCTGCTTTCACGTAAAAACAACTTTTGGCAACTCACGTGAACAGTTTCTGGCAAGAAGTCATCTATAAAACTAATGTATAAAACAAACAACGAAACGAATCAATTTTTAGTTATAACAAACCGGTAACTCCAGGAACACACATTAATAAATATCAGTATAAAATTAAGTATACCTTATGATAGGAAGACCAACATTTTTATACATCCATTTTTTGTATTGTTGTTTTGTTTTTGTTTTTTTCGTGACATATTTCTGGGCCAGACACCAAGTTCTATTTTCAAAGCGCCGTGAACTAACTTTGGATGATGATATAAAAACAGTTGAAATTTTTTCCAGAAGGGAAAGTTGGCCTTAAGTCTAGCACTCGAAGGCTGACACCCGGAAATCGAGGCTGTAGCAAGTACGCGTAGGTTTTGGAACGAACAGGCGATGTAAACAAACCAATAATTTACATGGTTCTGTGTGTGAGTTGGAAGGCAGACGCGACGCAGACAGTCATTTTTGATAGACATTCGGGCTTGTCGAGAGCGTGTTTTTATAGGTGCCAGATGGCAACTCACTTTCTTTGAAACCTAGATTTCAGTGTATTGTGAAAATACAATTCTAAATACCACTGCTAAAAACCTGTATGGAAAAATCGTTATTTTCAAAAGACTAAATTGCTACAAAACATATTAAATCAATTTCTCTATCGATCGATCGTCGTGGACTTTATGGCTATGCTATTAGCGAACTTGTTAAACGGTAAATATAAAATAATCATAATACTGCAAAACTGTCCATTGTTACAAATTTTAATGAAGTGTACCGATATTTCTTGAAATCAAACAAAAGTGTAGTCTATTGTAGAATGTTGTAACATTTTTAGAGTAGTTAGTTCAAAAATTGTAAGTTATATAAGAGAATGATTATGATGGTTGAAAAGTGATTCAGAATCAGAAAAGATTTTGTGAGCCAGTGCTGTTCTAGCCTTCAGGTATTGTTTAGGCATGTTGGATTAGGCTATTATTCTTTTAGCGTAAACACCAGTTCAAAAATATAGTATAGAAAATGGTTTAATCTTCGTCAAACTAACCATATGAAAAGCTTTGAGGTAGGTCTTTGTGAACGCTTTTTGTGTAGTTGTCCCTCAATTAGAGTACTGGCTCCTGGTACTGATTCTAAGCAGTTTTTTTCCTTGGTCATTTAGCTATCTCGATTTGTAGGGAATTTTAAAAATTAATTACTGAATTAAAGGTACTTTTTTTTTTCAAGGACCACTTCTTTCAAACATTTTAGCGTTATAAAACTTTTCACTGGAGGCTGAGAAATGTGAACATCCACCGATATCTCAGTGAAAGTTAAAATATATTCTTCTGATTTTATTGTCGATTAATTTATTAAGTATACCCCGCAAGTAGCGATAAAATTTTGGTTGATATCAGATAGTACAGAACGACGAACAACATGGCAGACAGTAAAGTTAAATTAGCAAAAGTATGAGATTAAACATTTTATGTTTTGTGTGTATGGTTTTGGCAAAGAACGTTAACTTTTTTTTTTCAATAATATGGCACTTCGTGATAAAAAGCTTACTGTACATGTAAACAAACTTGTGGACTTCTAGGGTTCTAACCACTAGAGACCACTGGGGTTAAGTGCTCCAAGCAGCCCTAACCAGATCGTAAGTCCAGCCTCCAAGTTACCACGGCATAAGCGATGGCCTCACATTTTATACAGAGTGCACCAAGCTGATATAATCCTCATCTGGGTCTTTACGGAGTTGTAGACAGGCAAACATAAGAGGTAAAGTTAAGTTTAAAAGCAAATGAACTTTTAATGTTGTAAAAGGAAAGTTTAATTTAATTCATTTTAATTTAAACGTTGAATATAGTTTGGTCATGTACTCAAAATAGAGATAACGCTTATCTAAATATACACAGAATACCAGTTTCAACAATGTGTTACGAGTACAAGGCACATATATGTTTCAAGTACGATACTAGTATATTTTTGTGCTTTGATTACATTAATATGTTTCAAAAAATAATATTGGTATATTCACATGTACTTGAAATACAAGCATAATTATATTCTTCGTAGATGTATAATACACTAAAATTATACAATACTAATAGTTTACTACTAATAAAAGGGTTTAAATATATCAGCATTATACTATTAGGAGTATAAGTTCTATTGTGCATATTTTTAGAATAATATCTCATACTTTAAGTGCTCTAGAAATGTAAATCATTTACAATAAACGTATACTAATTTAGGATTCAAATTGGTCAAAGTAACACACTTTAAGTATGCTATTTGTATAATATTTTATCACAGAGTTCTTAATATCATAACTAATCATAATGCATTGCAACGAACCATAATCGTTCACGTACGTTATGCCATTCTTTCTATTCGGCACATTGGATAAAATTGTAATATTGCAAATATACTAGGTATATAATTATTTTGAGATCAAACTGTTCGGAGATGCTCAGGCATCTTGGCCTCGAGTATCTTCACATTCTACACCCCTAGGCCTACTTTCTCTCACTCTCTAGAGCTCTCAATCCTTCCTATGATGTCTGATAGGCTTGACAGATCCGCTCTGATGACATTTAGTATTATGTCTGTATAAATTCCCTGCTTAGAACATTCCACCCCTGGACTTTACTTTACTACAAACCTCTGGACTTCACGAACTCTTCCTAATACCGACCCTGGACTTCACGAACTCTGCCTATTACAGTCCTCTGGATTTCACAAACTCTGCCTACTGCCGACCCCCCGGACTCACGAAATCTACGATAATTCTTGTCGTCACCACTTCACTGCTGTTAGTACTCCCAGACCACATGTTAGTACCACATCCACCAGTGAACTGGGAAACAGAAAATATATCCTACGAAGATGACAACGAATTATCTTCATCCTCTTCATCTAATAATTCTATTTCTGTGGCACCTTAACATAAACTGCCTCATCTGATCACACAATAAGAGCTAAATGATCTAATTCGTCTCTAACAAAGCAGCATGGATAAGAATATTTTGAATAAAGCTATCATAACTCGAAACCTTGTTGCATTTTTTTCTAGCAGCAGAGATGTGTTTTTTTTTCTTGGTTACCCAATGTAATCTACTATATGCATATGTACATAGCTGCGTGCAGGACGTGGATGTAATTTAATGTTTATATGGCAGGTATGACTCATGTATCATAGCGATTATTAACTTATCGTTACAACTGTATTGATGTCGCATATCATTTGTTTATATATAGGGTGCCTGCTCCTTGGACACGACGCTGATTACAGGATCACAGTTTTTTTGTTTTTACCAGTGCATGATCGAGTTCGGCCATGTTCCACGTCTAGGCTGTCTCCCATAACAGAAATCTTTAATCAATACTTTAAAAGGTAGCACCAAGCTCGGTTTCGAGCATCAGATTGGCAATCACGGTGATGGCTGATGGTAAGCGTTGAATCATAGCCAAAACTGCGTAATTATGAATTTTAAAGATGTTGCACATTAAATAGCCATACTTGAAACTGACTATAAGGAATGGTAAGAATCGCGCAAGCAGGAGATGATGAAAATGATGGCAATTCTAGGAGAAAGTGGGGCAGAAATTTTGAAGCTAGATATTTTAGTTGGAAAATAGTTAGTTTCGGATAAAGTGTGCAGCAGTGACGGCACACCAGAATTTAGGGTGGTAGAAGTGTCACAATCCAAACTCTATTAGAAATAGAGGGGAAAAAAGGTATATTAATATAATCAGTTCATAATTGTTAATTAACACGGTTTCGACACTAAGATGAAATCTGGCTAGCTACAGCAAAACTATGACTGCCTTACTATGTCCAGCGCAAAGGACGAGGAGGAAGAGAACATGGGGAAATATAACAACTATAAGAAATATTTCAAATGCTTATTTGTATACAAATGTTATATATTACTGCACATTGTCTGATATTTGCATTGACTATATATGCATGCATCTTTACAACTTGGAAAGTTCATATGGCTAGCTATATATACGGCTTTACAACTTAAAAAACTATAAAGTCTGCATGTATATATATAGATATAAATACTAGCCAACATGCATTGCATGTGCATACATGTATAAAACTCATGCGGTTACAAAATCCAGTCCATGTACCTTTCCGGTATAGTTCAGTAGTCCTTTCAATACAGTGTTTACAGACTCCCCATATAGCTACAGGATATAAATATACTAGCTATATATACTTTGCTAGCATATACATAACATATAGTATGTTGATCTCTATGTGTCATAGTGATCATACATACAGTACCACTATCAATGATATCAGGAGCAGTAGTCATCCAATCTGCAAGAAGCCAGTCCAAAGGTTGTCATTGTTTCCCGAGAGAGCATCATACACCAACTATGTATTTCATTAAACTAAACTGTTTCAAACAGAACAGTGTTGCTATTATACAGATTTATGTCTATGATGACATAAAAAACAAGATTATTAAAAATTGTTAATTTAAAAGGGGGAATAGGGATCTTCAAAAATAAAGAAACAAGATAGCTAACTTAAAGTGAAAATGCAATCGAAAAAATAAACAAACAAGCTTAGTGTTGACATTATTTACTCAAGCTACAAATCCCTGTTTTGACTCTCCTAAATATTACAGCTTTTAGATATTGTAGTTAAAATAGGGGATTTGTAACTTGAGAAAGTAATGCAATACGATGTCTTTAACTTTAAGTCTTGTTT
>NW_013665708.1:713787-718951 GCF_000517525.1 Limulus polyphemus | reverse complement strand
TATTACAGCTTTTAGATATTGAGTTAAAATGGGGATTTGTAACTTGAGAAAGTAATGCCAATACGATGTCTTTAACTTTAAGCTTGTTTCTTTGCTTTTCTTGCGATTGCATTTTCACTTTAAGCTATCTTTTTTGTGTATGTTATTTTTTGAAAATTCCTATTCCCCCCTTTTTAAGTTAATAATTTTAATAATCTTGTAATACCAGGTCGACTGGGTTGTACAATACAGTGTTTTTGGTGAAATATAAATATACTAGTCAAAGTATAGTTGAAATACTACAAATGACTCTTCTTAATGAAAACCTACACTAGGTGATTTACTAATAACGTGGTTTAAATTATTATCAGCACGTATTTTATTTTGAAGTTACTATCACACAAACATTGCCAGCAAAGACATTTTATACTTTATGATAACATTCACTTTAAATCATTTCTTCCCAGAGTCGTAACCGTTAAATTGTTTGTTTCACCGCACAATCTGAACTCTGTCCACTACGGAGAATCGAACTCCGGATTCTAGCGTTGTAAGTCCTTGAACTTACCGCTGACCCACTGAGGATCCGTTAAACTGAACTAACCCTTAAACACTGACCTCTCTTACTACACAGAAATAGTAACTAAAAGCTAGATCAAAAATAAAAACCAACCTGGTAATAATATATATACTGTTCTTACTTTGTTACGTATAAAGATTAGAATAAACTGTTTCATCAGGTGTGTACCGTCGCTGTTAACGATATATGCAGACGTAAACCTAATAATCAGCCACGAGTTTCGGCCATCTCATGAGGCCCACCCTAAATCCATGTACCAAGCTAACAATGCGAAAATATAATAGTTTCGGCCATCTCATGAGGTCCACCCTAAATCCATGTACCAAGCTAACAATGCGAAAATATAATAGTTTCGGCCATCTCATGAGGTCCACCCTAAATCCATGTACCAAGCTAACAACGCGAAAATATAATAGTTTCGGCCATCTCATGAGGTCCACCCTAAATCCATGTACCAAGCTAACAATGCGAAAATATAATAGTTTCGGCCATCTCATGAGGTCCACCCTAAATCCATGTACCAAGCTAACAATGCGAAAATATAATAATAAAAGCAACATTAAAGAAGAAATAAAGTATATATATTATCTATAATATATCCTAGGACTAACTTTTCTTGCGTTCAAGAAAAATTCTGACTTACAGTCTTGTCTGTAATTCATTATCTATATTACTAACATTGTCTTATTTAAGTACTTCATACTTTAAAGTGCTTTTTCAAATTCTCGGGTTTCATCAATTAAATGGTAGCTGGCAAGAAAATCAAAATAAATAAAAGTTAATACCTGTCTATCTATTTTGTTATTGTTAATTTGTTATGTTACTTTGCATGTAATATTTTTGATAAAAGAAATGAAGACAACATGTTGTACTCAATACTCATCTTCCTTTATTGAATCATTAATTTTTATCAAACATACTTTATTAGAAATTCTTATTTTTTCTGTACAAATGACTTATAATGTTTACTGAAAGCTTATCAAATTTCGTGAAGATACTTAAATCGTATCGCTTTTTTCCCCCACACCTTTGATATATATATATATAAGATAACACAAAAGTCTGTTTTCTAAAATAAAGGAAACGAAGTTCAATAACATATCTTTACCTTGGATGATACATTAAAATCACAGCCCCCCCCCCAGTGGCACAGCGATATGTCTTCGGACATATAACATTAGAAACCGGGTTTCGATATCCATGGTGGGCAGAGCACAGATAGCCCATTGTGTAGCTTTGTGCTTAATTTCAAACAAACTAAAATCACAGAGAGCTACTCCTGAAACAAAAAACATCGCGTACAAAGGACAGTTTGTTTGTCGTTAGAGTAAAGCCACATTGGGCTATTTTCCGTGTCCACCGTAGAGAATCGAATCCCGGATTTTACCCTTGTAAATCCATAAACTTACTGATGTCCCACCGAGGGATCACAAAAAACAAACCAATTATATTGTAACCTGACTTTCTTTGTACGCTCTTGTATCCCTGTGGCTCAACGACAAAATTGAAAATTTATAACGCTAAAATCCAGGATTCGATTTCCCGTGGTGGACACAGAGCAAACAGCATATTGTATAGTTTTGCTCAAAGAAACTAACCAACCAATTATCACACCTTTCTTACGCTTTTGTGTGTGTGTGTGTGTGTGTGGGCTAACTGACTGAATTTAATACAACCTACATATATACCTCTTCTTCACTAACTCATATTTTACAGCCATGGGGCGCTAAAGGACTGACAGGGTGATTTAGTGATATATAGAAGCTATCATACTGATAAGATGAGTTAGTAACGGAGGAGAAATATTGAATTTTACACCTTGTGTTTTTACAGTATGAGAGTTCATGGTTGGAGAGAGATATTAGAAAGAGCAACTTGGTAATGAAGGAAAGCTATCAGATGGATAAGATAACTCACGTTATCTACTATGAAACTGCTCACCACTATCCTCACTCATTTTGTTGTTTTCTTGTCGCCTACCAAATCAAGTTCGAAGCTCCTACTTTTTACTTTGTAGCCGCTTGCTGTCTAGTAATGAACTACAGGTTGATTTTGATGTCTAGTAATGAACTACAAGTTGATTTTGATGTCTATCTATATAAACTTCCGATCAGAATACCTACTTAGATAAATAATAAGAATTACCCTGGTGATGATTAGAGCTTATACTGTTCTTACATTAGTAGTTATAAAGATTAGAAGAAAAAGGTTTTATCAGTTGGGTACCCTTATTGTTAACAATATTTGTAGTCGTAAACACGATAATACCTCACAAGGTTCGGCCAGTTTGTTAGTCCTATAACCATATGAGTACTAAGTCTCGACAATAAAAGTATAATAATAAAAATTGAGACGTTAAACACTAACCAATACTGTTAATACAAAGCTATCAGCGCTAGCAATTCCTAATTTATAATTTATAGACCAGAGGGAAGGAAACTAGCCACCACCACCAACTCTTGGACTATTCTAATCGAATAATGGGATTGATCATTACATTCTAATGCCCCCGCGGCTGAAAGGGCGAACGTATTTGGTAATAAGATTCCAACCCACGACCCACAGATTGTGAGTGTGTAGCGACCTAGCTTCAAGAGCTGTTGAAGATTTAATGTTTGTTGATTGATCAAGATCTTGTGACCATTGAAAGTTCCTTAAACGGCTCAGAGAGGGTAAGCTTAGGGAAGCTTGACTATAATCTGACACGCAACTTGTATGTGTGTGTGTTTGTACACACATATATATATTTACATACATATTCGATGAACGTTTACCTGAAATACTTCATCAGGTAAGATGTGTAATTTTGGTGCCCCTATCGGCTGCTATGAAACACTATCGAAGTATTTATTCTGTGGTTTAAGTTATCGAGCTTTATTTGATACTTTATGAGACAAAACTTGTTCATCCATCGAACAGTGTCAGTGACCTCATATTAACAAAATATTATGAAATCAGGTGCTCAGCTCTTGCAAATCTCGTGGACGGAGTAATACAAAACAAGAACTATGAAATTCAAACAAGAGATAAGCTGAATAAGCGCATTAAGGAAACGTTAAACAGCAAAACTACCGAGTTCAAATCGGCACTTTTTTAAAAGTAGTTTGTCTGTTGTTAAGCGCAGGGCTCTACACAATGGACTATCTGTGCTCTGCTCACCGTGGATATGGAAACCTGATTTTTAGCGTTGTAAGTCTTCAGGCTTACCGCTGAGACACCGGAGGAGGGGGGAGAGGGGTGATGGAACTGTTTCGGTGTTATGGGCAGAGCGTAGATAACCCATTGTGTAGCTTTGTGCTCATTAGCATTCAAATCAAATCCAGAAGGCTTTGTGCACGTTTTTCACTCTGATAACAGCATCATTTTTTTTTATATAAAACATTTCTTGGATTTATCTAATACGAGTCAGTCCCAATTAGCTTGTGGACCTTACAGTTATTGACAGTTGTGTCCACTGCTGTTTCATTTTCTCTTGGGAAACAAAGTGGAAACTTTCATTGTAATTTTTTTTAAAAAAACAGCAACAAGCAAACAAAACAACAAAACATTTACGTATTTTGTCTTTAAGTACTAAATGCTCGCGAAACTTTATCTGGAATTACAACATGGCATCGAAACATTTGCGTCTTAAAAATTTGCTTAAGGGACTTTGATGCTTGTACATTTATCAACAAGAGGCGAAGTAGAAATCCAGTCTGTTTTTAAGTCCAAAATATCAGTGGGAATCGTTTCATTTTCGTCAAATAATGAAGAAATTACGGAGATATCAATAAGTATTTAAAATAAAGGTATACACTTTGTTGTTTAATAAAGGTATCAACTTTGTTGTTTAATAAAGTTATAATAGAGGTATACACTTTGTTGTATAATAAAGGTATAATAAAGGTATACACTTTGTTGTTTAATAAAGGTATAATAAAGGTATCAACTTTGTTGTTTAATAAAGGTATAATAAAGGTATACACTTTGTTGTTTAATAAAGGAATAATAAAGGTATCAACTTTGTTGTTTAATAAAGGTATAATAAAGGTATACACTTTGTTGTTTAATAAAGGTATAATAAAGGTATCAACTTTGTTGTTTAATAAAGGTATAATAAAGGTATCAACTTTGTTGTTTAATAAAGGTATAATAAAGGTATACACTTTGTTGTTTAATAAAGGTATAATAAAGGTATCAACTTTGTTGTTTAATAAAGGAATAATAAAGGTATACACTTTGTTGTTTAATAAAAGAATAATAAAGGTATACACTTTGTTGTTTAATAAAGGTATAATAAAGGTATACACTTTGTTGTTTAATAAAGGTATAATAAAGGTATCAACTTTGTTGTTTAATAAAGGTATAATAAAGGTATACACTTTGTTGTTTAATAAAGGTATAATAAAGGTATACACTTTGTTGTTTAATAAAGGAATAATAAAGGTATACACTTTGTTGTTTAAACGAATAGTAAGACTGTGATATATCAATGCCCCGATTTTATGGCGGGGGAAAAAGTAAGAAAAGTTTCGTCTCGATTCGCAGGGTAAGTAACAACCATATGGTTACTCAGTTTCAACCTTACGGCTATTACTGCTCCTAGAAAATTATTTGTTTGTAATT
>NW_013665708.1:707828-713021 GCF_000517525.1 Limulus polyphemus | reverse complement strand
GTTAAGATCTCGAAAGAAAAAATCATATTTGCTCAAATGCTGTTATACAGTGATAATTTTCACTAGATTATTTTGGAATTGGCAGATGACCCACACTTAGAGCCCCCATGGTGGCTTAGCATCAAGTCTTACATCTTACAACGCTAAAATTTCGGGTTTTTAGACCCGTCATGGTTAGATCACAGATATCCCATTTTTTAGCGTTGTGCTTAATGAAAACCAAATCAAATCCACACTTATAAGGAATATAACAACTTCATGATTTATTGGAGAAATAAATATAGTGAAAAGATGTTAAATTGATTTACTCATAATTTTTAGTAAACTGTACACAACAAAAAAAATACTACTTCAAATTACCGACTTGTTTCTTATCGTTCACAATCAGTGAGGTCCAAATATCTTATTTGATGAAGAAATCGGTGAGGTCCACATATCTTATTTGATGAAGTAATCAGTGAGGTCCAAATATCTTATTTGATGAAGAAATCGGTGAGGTCCACATATCTTATTTGATGAAGTAATCGGTGAGGTCCACATATCTTATTTGATGAAGTAATCGGTGAGGTCCACATATCTTATGTGATGAAGTAATCGGTGAGGTCCACATATCCTATGTGATGAAGTAATCGGTGAAGTCCACATATCCTATGTGATGAAGTAATCGGTGAGGTCCACATATCCTATGTGATGAAGTAATCGGCGAGGCCCACATATCTTATGTGATGAAGTAATCGGTGAGGTCCACATATCCTATGTGATGAAGTAATCGGTGAGGTCCACAAATCATATTTGATGAAGTAATTTTATGTTTTTGCTTGTTATAACACTCAGTGTAAATAATTGACGAAGAAAAAAGAAAAGCTGAAATCATTAATTTTCTGTACAAAATATATATTACCATAGGGGTCCCGTAATGTAACAAATATATATACAAATTCATGAGGCCACAAATAAATAATAGGTTTCGCAAAATGTGTTTTAAAAGTCAAATGGATTCACGTGACCTCATGGGCAATTCTTGGGTGTATATGAGTATGTTGACACATAAGACTGTTTCGTCACTCGTGAACATTAGGCCTAAACAATGAAGTGGTACCAAAATAATTACTGATTAATTTTGAAGAACTCTTTTGTACAAACTGATCTACGGATCTTATTTAGCACATCATTACCTCAAATTTTGACAAGGCAGTTTTAAAACTTAGCTTCCCGTTTGAAACTTGTGTAACATTTAAATATCGAACATGCTTTAAGCAATGTAAAAAAAAAAAGTGTGCAAATCAGAAAGAATACACCATATATCGCCCCCTTGCGATCATGTCTACGGTTGAATTTATAGCAAATAATCATAAAATCATCAAAACAGGTTTATATTAGAAAACAACTAATTATTTTTCAAATGTGATCAAAATATGACTTGAAAACAAGTATTCTATGCTGCAAAACAAAACTGATGATATAAATTACCCTTGAGCTCTAGAGATTTACTAGGCGTATGAGCAATGGACAGGAAACACAAAAATATATGAATAAGTAATACACGTGTTTATCGACCTTACATAGCATCAAAAGAATTGTATATTAAACAAGACATGTACTGAAGACATCATGTACAAGAGAGACTGGGCCTCAGGCGACTCAAGTAACTTACAGCCACGAACCTGCACTCTCTAGAATAAATATAATTACATAGAGATATTCTGGAACCATAAAATCAACAAGGTACATTTTTGCCTCATAAGATACTTTAGCAGACTTAGAAACATCTGCTCTGTGAGCGAGAACAAATGAGATCGTCTTAACTGGAAGTAATACCCTTATCTATTTCTTACTTTCTCTTTGTGTGTCCTTGTATCTTTCTCTCTCTCTTAGTATTTATTTAACGAAAATCCATTCCGTTTATTTGCTTATTTTTATGCTATCCATGAATCATGTATTTGTCTTATAGTTGTCTTTTTTTGTTTTTAGACAAGTAGTACAGTTCTCATTTATTGTAATCTTCGTTGTCTTTTTTTTTTTCTTGATAGGCAGTACAAACATAGCCGTTCTGATATTTTGTTTAGCCTTCTAACTGGTTGGATTCCTTGGATTTTGATCAGGACGTCTTCTGAGGCTGTATTCTAGTCCTAGATTGTATCATATAATATTTTTGTTTGTTTGAGCCCTTGATGTATCATAAAGTCGTTTTGTTTTAGTTTTAAGCACGAAGCTACACAACGGACGATCAGGCTGTGCCAACCATACATGCCGAAACCTGTTTTTTAGCATTATAAGCCTTAAGACTTACAATTTATTTATATAGGTAGTAGTCTTCCTGCGGTTATGTCGTACTGATGTTTTGTTTAGCTTTTTGATTTGTTAAAATTATTTTCTGAGAATGTATTCCAGTTCTTGCTCGTGTCACATATTTTTTTGTTGGTTCTTAGACAGACTACAATATATTTGAGTTTGTGTTTAGGATTTAGCTGTTAATAACGTCTGAACAAATAGTTGACCTTATAGTGCATTTTAACAGTTGATTGTCGTTCTGAAATTTTATTTTGGTTTTTGGGTAGACCATGCTGGTTTTGTGGCTTCGTTTTTATCCCTGACGTTTATGTATGTATCTATATAATAGCCTTTTTTTTGTTGTTGTTGTTGTTGTTGTTGTTAATTCTTTTGACGCATGCTTATACTGATGTTTCCTAAGGTTGTAATTTGATTCCAAAATATTTTTGGATTTTGTACAGGTCTTTGTCGCTAAATTTTATCATAATATTTTAAGGATATAGTTCCAGATCCATTCTGTATCAATTTTTGTAAACAGAGCACTATATTTGTATATAATTGTATTAATATGTGTTTTTACTATGCCTTTCATTCAATTTTCCAAATATCGTTTCTCATCTTTTTTTCACAAAATTGGGACGTTATGGTCTTACTTTCTGTGATTCCAGTGATGGTTGCAACCAAGGAGGATTTAATTGAATGTGCCCATGTGATACCTGAAATTACAGGAAGACATGGTTGCTAAGATTGGTGGTAGTTCATGTACATCCCCAATTTCGAAATGATATGGGTGAGATAACTGAGGAAGAAGCGAGGGAGATATGTCCTCCTTGATTGCTGCAAGAGGTATTGGTAGCTCAATTGTCTAGCTCTGCTAGTTGTTCCTGCCACTGATTCCCTTCTCTTTCTGTGGTGACCTTTATCTGGTATTTCATAGAAGTGTTAATTTGGGAATATAATCCTTCAGTGTTGACGTAAGACTATTTCTAGATGTTATCAGACTCATTCTACATCCAATTTATGGCCTACTTATATTTTTCTACCAAGTCTACCTCACGCTTTAGATTAGTTCTTCTTTTTACTGAGTTCTATGTTTTTATTTCTTACTCTAAACATTATTAGAATTCATAATAAAACTGTACGCATGTCTGGTTTTGGTTTCAAATATTTTCGCAAAACATCAAAAAGGCCATCATACTTTACACCACGCGGATTCCAATTTTCTGCTGTTACCGCCATCATCCTAGAAATATATAAAAAAACTTGATTTTTTTTAGATACACACCGTAAGATCTTTCTTGTGACTCAAAGCAGGTAAGATCTGCACTTTAAACCTCTTTGCATTAATTTATTCAAATTGTATCTTAATGCAAGTCACACCACTCACGTTTCTAAACTGTAAGCAAAGAAGTAAAATACATATTTCTATATGTACTTATAGATTCAAAACATGTGCAAACTCATGAGACGAATATGCTGCAACTAGAGATTTTTGTTTCGCTAATAGGGGAATTTTGGGAGGGGCTTTCTCTCTATTCCTATACAAGTTAAAGGAAATTTAAACCTTGCCATCTGACGGCTGGCTTAAGAGAATGTTTCAAACCATCTATTTAAAAGCACATTACATGTTCGGGAGTATACAGTATTGTAAATTTTATTTTTCTATAATTTACATGTTTATTTACTAGAGAGAGCTTTTGACATCATGATGACGCAACATCTAGAAATTCTTCATGAAAGTAAAAGGTTCAGTATAATCTAGAACCTTTGTGTAGTGTGTAGACAGACATAAGCGTACAATATCAGTAACAGAATCAGTAAAGTATTCAGCTACTGGGTTATTCAGTTCATTGTGACGTTATTGAAGAAATAAATAAATTCGCCAGTGTTACGATCGTGTTATTCTCGCACTTCGCTCTCACTTCTTACGTCCGTCAATATTATTCAAGTTGTACTTATTCCTATCAGAAACTGCTTCATACAAACGTAAACATAACAAACTACTGTTTATTAATGGTAATCAATAATACATAGACTTAGAAATATTTATTTTTTCCTTCTGGAAACATATTACTTTCTTCCTTCACCTCTCTCGATTTATTTGCTCTCTCTCACTTCTCTGTCTTTTCTTTTCAATGAATTCCTGTCTTTTATACTGCTTTCTCAAACCCATGCGGAACCGTAGCTTTTGTTTCCGACCTTGCACCTGTTTCCTGTATATCATATTATAACGTTTCATAACCATGGAGGTCTTGTGGTTTCCAATCCAGCTGAACTGAGAAAGGAGCCACTAATCCGCTCACACCAATTATTTTCTAATGAATTAGTGTTCTGTAATCCCTATTTCCAAGGCTGGCCACTTTCTGACTTTTTTGAACTTCGACTGATGTTCTTTATGCCTAACTTCATAACACACCTCTCCCCTGTCCTGAATACACTGAACACTGTTGATTGCATCCAATCTCGGCTGTATTTTTTTCTAATATCATTTATTACCTGGCTACTTTGGCTACCTGTCATCCACCATTGCTACTGGTGTATTTTGCAACCCGACAGCTTCTACCCCATTACTAAGAAAATCCGAATGCCTTGCCCCTTATTATCACTTCTTCCAAATATTTACTTGAAATTTTATCTTTGTCTTCATAACAACGCACTACATTTTCCCTTCATCCTGTAGTTTTCCGGTTGTTTTTTTTTTGGTTTTTTTTTACGGAAATTAGCTGTATACCTAACTTGGTCGCATCTAAAGCATTTTGGTGGAAGTTTCTGATCTCTCTCCTCGTTTACAAAATCATTCTGCTGAAAGGTTGTTCTTACATTCTTAAAGAACGCTAATTTAGTTTTATTTGTCTTTGGTAAATTCAAATTCGATGACGAGGAACCCACTTTGGGACTAATAATGGTTGGAGACAGCTTTAA
>NW_013665708.1:705765-707818 GCF_000517525.1 Limulus polyphemus | reverse complement strand
AAATGTACAACGTTTCAACAAGGTTTTGTCATCATCAGGTACTGTCTTTGGTAAGTATGTCCACTAGCTTGATTTTCACCTATTTTCAACCCACTACATTTCCTTGTCGCTACATATTCATCTGCTAACGTTACTGCCACATGCATTTGTTGGCTTCCTACCTGTTAACTAAATTACTAACTTGAAGATAGCTTTTATATGCGGAAACATATCTACATGTGCCGATGCTTCCGTTTATCAACGTTATAATTTAAGATATGTGCAAGAACTCAGCTAACAGATGTTTCCGCATATAAAAGCTATTTTCAAGTTTTGTACACCAAAAAACTTTTCAAATTACTAACTGTGTTGGTAATCTATCTATATACTACTAAAACTCTGAGATTGTTTGTTTGTGTGCTTGTCTGTAATTAAATACAGCAAAAACGGCGCACAATAGCACCATATTTTTAATGAAATGAGAATAGAAACAGAATAAAACAAGTTTCGTTTTATCTTGCTTGATTCTGTTGACCAAATAATTGATCATTTTCAGTCTAAAATATGGTCATTCCCAACAAACCTACTTAACTTTGAATAGAGTTTGTCCTCTCTTGTTGTGGGTATTCTACAGTCATACCATGTCACCTCAATGAAACTCAATTATAATGACTTTTCATTTTATAACTAGTTTTTTTTTTCAGGTAAAGGCATGTATAACATAAATGGTGTTCCTTAATCTCTCTACATAATATGTATAAGACTGATAAGTAACTGCCTTCTGAATGTGAGTACAGAAAATCCCATGGGACTTTATATTCTCCCACAAACAACAGTGATCATGGTTTATCGCTTATAGCTTGTATACTGCTGTTCTATAATTCATAAATAGCGGCAGATCTTGGTTCTATGCTTTCTGATGTTCATCTACATAAATGGATAATTGATTTAAAGGTTTACTGTTGTATCGCAATCCAAGCCAAAGATCATCTTCTGTGATCATCTTTGTGAGAGAATGGCCAATTGCATAACTTCAGAAAAGAATTTGCCAACAGAAAGTCAACCCAATGAAAAGCTCAGGTTCCAATCGAGGCAATTTCTAAAGGATCTCGAAAGATAGAGCATACCAGTCCCCCCATAACTACAGGTATCTGTATATATAAAAGCTATTGCATGTTGTTAGGTTGTGCTCGGTAATTCTGAAATTACCTTCTTAGTGGTTCGAGCGCCCAGACTTCAAGTGAAAGTGGTCATGTTTAGAGCAAGCTCTTTCAATATTCGAAAACTAAAATACAAATACAACGATATTTTAATTAACATGTGTTAACGTTCGATTTCCGCCACTGGATCTCAAAGTGGTCTGATAGGTAGAACGTTCGACTCTCAGATGGAAGCCATGTGTCCAGAGTCTATTGGAATCGGGAGTTTATGTTAAGTTTTTTTAATATTTGATCATATTTACAGTAAGTTATTTCAATACCATCACAGGTTAAGTCGGAGTTTGAGATAATGGTTAACATTCGAATTGAAAAACGGCATATTCAAACCACCAAGCCACCTCAGATTTTCATTTCAAATGAACATTTCTAACACCATCTATAAAGTAAATTCTAAATTAAAATTCTGAATTAAACTAAATATAATTCAGAAATAATGTAAGAAAGACATTTAACAAGAAAGTTGGAAAAAATTAAAATAACTGAAGCAGGGACAAAACAATTGACATGGTCTAGTGAAGTTTCTGAAGAAACAAAGCGAAGAAAACAAATTGATGGCGAAATACATGCAAACTGGTCTTGCCTTCCCCCTCCCCACTCCATCCAAAGTCTTCCTTGTGTGTTGAACGGGTACATCAGCTAGTACAGATATATATCTTCTTCGACGGACGTACTCAAGGAATTCTCGCGTTACCCAAAAATCTAGGGCTACTAATAAACCCAGATCAATCAAAGCCTATAAATCATAATCATGACTGATCACAACACTTACTGCTCAATATTCTAAGAAATAATAATGATGGTAATGTATATACATATATATATATATATATATATATATAATAAAAACAATATTA
>NW_013665708.1:678124-704684 GCF_000517525.1 Limulus polyphemus | reverse complement strand
AACATGATTGCCTAGCTTTGTTGAAAAGTTGGAGGAGTTTGTGTGTGTGTGTGTGGGGGGGGGGGGTTAGTCAATTTTATGCACATTAACTGGGAAAAGTAGGAAGGGCACGTTCCCCTTCTACACATTGCAGTCAAATGCATATTCCATTCTGTTCCTTATCTATCTCACGATAAACGTGAAATATTTAGACGGAATTCACCAGCACTAATGTTAGGTTTCCCTTCTTCCAGTTACAAAAGAAAATTAAAGTAATAAAAATGAAGAATAAGTGGACCAAAAAAATCGTAGATGGGAAAGAAAATGACCAGCATGATTTGTCACCCTTTCAACCATTCGCTCGAGCTCCTCACATCCCACTTTGGTTTCTGTGACTTCTAATTTTCATTGGAAAGCGTGAATCGTTAGGGACAGAAAACATGTCCCATAATTCACTACCGGGGTTTAACCACCAAACAGTGTGGCTTAACCAGGTTCCAATCATAAAAACACAGGAGAGAATGGTTTCAGCTGATTTATTGCCAGCCTGTGTTGTCAGACTTAAAATTATTGGCCGTAAACGTTAGTGACCCTATTTTAACTAGTTTCCTGTATATAGTTTCAAAAGAGTATCTCCCCAACATCGCCTTTTTTCTTCTGTAACGGAAGAACTTTTGTAATAGCTGAATAGGTAGGTCTTGATTTCTAGCAGTAGAGTCTAGCCGTTGACTACACTTTGCTTCCCAGCAGGATCAATTCATGATCTGAAGTCGCAGGTTATTGTTAATGTGCCCCTTTCTTTCTTTTTGAGATTAGAAATGCAGCTTGGACTCTTCTCTTTTTTTCGCGAGTTTTTATTTTCTCATTTCACTCAGATACGTCGAATATTTATATTTAATTAATACTGAAGGCGAGGCGTAAAGCATCGCGGCGTGTTTCGTTTGGCTGTAATGTTACTGGTTTATTTGTTGTGTACAGGATGACCTGTTGCCGTCATCTTACTCTATACAAGTTAAAATGC
Organism: Limulus polyphemus; assembly: GCF_000517525.1. Classification (NCBI taxonomy): domain Eukaryota; kingdom Metazoa; phylum Arthropoda; class Merostomata; order Xiphosura; family Limulidae; genus Limulus; species Limulus polyphemus. Next base: position 703,684 of record NW_013665708.1, on the reverse strand, counting down.
GTTTTTTATTTGAAAATAAGGTATGTCCTGCTTACAGTTTATTTTCATAACACATAAGTTGCAGTGGTGTAGACTAAAGCAAATGTAGCAGCTTACCCTCTTCTCGTTTGGAGGATATTTCTTTTACTCTTTTCTCGTTTGAATAATTTGTCGTTTATTCACAACTCTTTTAGGAAATGATTTGTTTACCTATTTAATTTTTATAGTGTCTACCCAACCTTGAACCCAATTCGCGAGAATTGTAAAACAGTCTATTTTTTATTTTTATTCACTGATTACTTCAAAAATGAGAAATAGTAACTTGTAATATTACAGCTTCAAACCACGGGTATCGAGAAACAGTAACTTGTGATATTACAATTTCGGGCTACGAGTATTGAGAAACAATAATTTGTAATATTATAGTTTTGGGACATGAGTATTGGGAAGCAGTAGCTTGTACTATTAGAGCTTCCGATCATGACTACTGAGAAAGAGAATCTTTTAATATTACAGCTTAGAACCATGAGTATTGTGAAAAATAGCTTCTAATATTACAGCTTCGTGCCATGAGAACTGAGCAAAAGTAACTTGTAATATTACAGCTTAAGTCCACGAGTATTGAGAAAAACGTTTAACTTAAGTACAATATGGTTTCAGTAAAGGTTTGGTTTGTTTTGAGTTTTGCGGAAAGCTACACGAAAACTAACTGAGCTAGTGTTCCTAATTTAGAAGTTATAGACTAGAGGGAAGGCAGCTAGTCAATACCACCCACCTTGGGTTACTTTTCTATCAACGAAAAGTGGGATTGACTGTCACCTTATAACGCCCCCGGATAAGGCGCTCTGGTCGCAACCTTCTGGTCGCGGGTTCGAACCCCCGTCAACGAACATACTCATCCTTTCAGTTGTACCAGGAGATGCCAGGCCGTTTCAGCAAAGGATTGATAAGGATGTGACATTAAACCTTTTTGACTTTCATCAAATCCGAATACGAATTATAAATTGTTTGTTTATTTGGTAACATTATGAATAAAAACCTTGATGATAATAATGTACTTTTGTAATGGTTTGTTGTTTGGTTTGTATCATTTGAAAGTTGATCAGAGTTCCCAGTCTTATCAACAATTATATTGTTCATTCTTTCTACTTACCGATGTCTGTAACTTTGCTAAGTAACATAATCATATACCAAAACCATACTGAGAAACAGAAGCTTTTAATATTACAGCTTAGAACCATCAGTATTATGAAACAGTAGCTTCTAATATTAAAATATTACTCTGTGTTATTTGAAACTGCAAATAACACAGAGTAAGTAAAAATGGAGAAATGCTATTGCCATGACCACAGGATTTGGTTTTACAGAGTTTTTGGTTTTTTTGGCGAGTCCACTTCCCTAGGATTTCGTTGATTTAGTGTATTTTGTTTTAAAATGGTTTTGTTCTTTAGGAAGTTTATATTCCAGGAGTCAGCGGATTTGCAACCACAAATCAAGAAGAAGTATTGCTAGAATCTGGTGCACCCAGAACTGCTGAGGATTGATCTCTTTGCACAAGAGGCATGGGTGACTAAGAGTCATTGTTGTGTCCTGTGGAGTAGTCTCTATAAGACTCCCAGGCATTTGCTGACCCAAGTAACTCAAGTTTGGCTCTGACTTATGCTACCCAAGACGAGCTGAAACAGACTGGAGGTGCTAGTAGTGAACACAATTTTCCAGCCTGAGCTATTTTGTCAGCAGGTGAGACAGTAGGCATTCACTGGTGAAGATGGTGATCTATGGGTCCGTTGTGAGCCCCTCAATGATGGTAAATATGCTACCAGGGTGAACAAGAGTCACAGAGAAGCTTGAGATCGTATAGAGCTGCCCAGGTGCAGGAACCTAATGCCCATCTAAAATAAAACCTTTATAGGAAAGTGGTAAAATAATGTAGGAAATATAAAAACCAATAATTTAAATCTAAGACAAAGGTAAGCATCTCTAATAATTTCTTAAAAACATATATCAATGAAATATTTTTAAAATATCCAGACTGCGAATGCATACAAATATCATATATAAAATACTATATTTTATTCCTAGTAGCTACATAAGCTATAAAAAGTTCTGAAATTTCAAACCACTTCATCCAGTAGTTATTTATTGCAATACAATAAAGTACACCATGCAACAGGTATATCAACAGTTCCCCAGCTCTGATAGAATTAAACAACTGCCGTACAAACTTCCCTGGAGCACTAGGGATATAGTCAGTACTAAGATACAGAAGAGGTTAAGGAACAGAATCATACAGCATTCACAGAGGAGAAAGGAGAATATGACAAAGGTTTATGTTTACTTTAGATGAGTGATTGCAGTGACCTGCATTGATGTCTTAATCCTCCTGCAGACAGACAAATGTCTGGACACAATGGACACAAGCAAATCAAACTGGATGAGGAAAGCAGACATCACACTGTTTTTAGAACACGTGAAGGTTTGTACGAGTTTTTCCTCATGTCATTTGGCCTGTGTAATGCATTAGTCACTTTGAGACGCTAACATAGCTTACACTGAATGGGCTGCAATGGTAAGAATGCATGATCCATTTTAATGATGTCTTGGTGTTTGACCACACATTTGAGCATGCTGGTAAAAACCTGAATCTGGCATTTCATCAGATAAGAAAAGTAGGCTTGAAACTGAAACCAGAGAATTCTGCACACATGCACACAGGTGAAATTTCTCAGTCATACTTAGGTAGAGACAATTTCTATTGACCATCTGAAGGTTGCAGCAGTGTGAGACTAGCATCAACCCCTGGCCAAGTGAGAATTCCAGTTTTCTTGGCTTTCCATTATATTACTGACGTTTTATGACTGATTTTTCCAAGATTACCAAATGTATATCCTCTCTCACTAAAGATATTTGCATTTAACATGGACTGTGAAATGTGAACAAACATTCCAATCAGTAGAACATGTCTTGGTTGAGGCTTTGTTATTAGTATATCTAGTTTGAGACTGTGGTGTGGTGCTAGACAGATGCAATTGATACTGGAATTCGTGTAGTGTTATAGTAGTTGCAAGATGGATTGGAATGCGTGATTGTGCTTGCTAGTCATACACTGATAGCTCTTGAATGCAAATATTGTTTACATTTATGGTCTCCTGAAATACTATCAGTACTACCTGTATGGTAGGAAGTTCGTAATTATTGTAAGCTGTATTAAGATTAACGCACATTGGATTACAATATAGCAATAACATAACTTTGCTGTAATGCATCATTCAAGCCGACAATACAGAAAAACTGAATGATTGTCTCATGACATGGTGAGACCTTGTCCCTTCATTGAATAGACTAACCATGGACACCATATGAGAGTTGAAACCATTTTTGTTGCATCAACATCAAACCATAAAATAGGAGATTCCACTAGCAATTGGACTTAATAGCTCCAGGAATAGAAATTGAAGGACCTAGATCATCTAACAGGGGCACTTCTTGACATGCAACAACGTTAAGCATGGCCAGCACACATTTAGGAATGTAGTACAGATGCACATAACCTGTGGCACTTATACCAGCAGCTACGAGTTTAAGAAGGTGTAGTGTGCCATTGGTATAAACTACTGAAAGTTTGTTCTCAACCTGTGTTGAAGCTAGTGGTCCCAGAGTTCTTAAGCAGGAAATACTTCAGAATTAGCATAATTCAAGGACTGAAGGGCACCAGAGTGTTATATGTACCTGTGTTAATGTGCAGAAGCAATTTTACTGGTGCATTTTTGGAAAACAGGTGTAAACAAGATAAAATACAGTTCTTTTTCCCTTACATAATGTAGCCATGGATATCAATGGTCCTTTCCTTGACACTGATAATGGGTATGTTGATTATTGATTAATTCATTAAATGGGTTGAGACTTATCCACTGACTGATGCATCAGTACAGTCTATAGTTGATGTATTGGTGAAGGATTGGATGGCACGAATTGGTGCACCTAAAAATATTCATATGGATCAGCCATTCTCTGAGTTATGTAAAGCTGGGTGTGGTGACAATGCAAACTCTGCGTTATCACACCAGTATGATGATTTAGCAGAATAGATAATACAAACTATCAAGATGAAGTTTATTAATCCTAACAGGACTGGGATAAGCATTTGTCTTACATCATGCAACAGAATATATATTGACTGGTTATTTTCTAAACATGCTCATGTTGGATTTGGAAATACAGCTCCATGTAGATATGATGTTTGGGCTGCTCCCTAAAACAGATGTACCAAAGTTTATGAAATAATAAGTGTATTACTTAGTTGGTATACACGAGTTTGAGAATCAACTGCTAGGAAAGGCCATCATATAGCTGAATAGATCTGATAAAACAATGAAGGAATAAACATTCCAATGTGGAGACAGGGTGTTGGATATACAAGACTGTTTAGTTTAAGAGTTATTATTTAGTTTATTTATTGATTGAATATTTAATGCTTATTTAGTTTTCATAACAGAATGTTAAAAGTAAATTATTTTAAAAGTGATAGTTATGAAAAGTTTTGTTACGTAACTCTGTACGAGTCGTACATTGTGTATGCAGTTTAATTGTTGTACTAAGCTTTAATAATATTGTTGACGTCATCATACTCGAAGCTTCCAAGTTTTTCTAGTTGTGTGTATCACTAGAGGGCTAGATATTTCTAGATTTTTCTGTCGCGTGTTATAAATATGTGCAGGTACAGAGAGGAAGCAAGTTAAGTGAGAATTAATTAGACAGATGTGGATTGAATGATTGGCAGTTTAACCGTGATGGTCAATTTCTAAAGACGTTAGTAAAAACATTAAGTCAGAAAACGTTAAGTTAGTGAAAGTGAAGTTAGACTGCGTGATCGTTATTTTAGGAGTAACGGGCGATATTTAAAGTGAGTCTCACAGTTACCAAAGATAAGGAAAAATAATTTGTCTTGTCAAAGAGTGTTCTAAAATAATTGAACCGGACTTTTATGAAAAGGAGACAATTATTTAAATTTTTCTGGATACAGTTGTGGTAACCTACTGGGTAACGTAAGTCAATCTATCACAGATTGTCCAATAAGAAACAGAGTAGAGAAAAATAATTGCGTCTTGTCAATTGAGTTCTAAAGTAACTGAACTAGCCTTATGGACTTTTGACAAGAAATGAGAATTATCTAAAGTTTTAGAAACATATGTGATATCCTATCGTTTAAAACATTTTTTTAAATACGTTTAACTTGTTTTGAATATATTATTTTAAAACAAGTGGATTGTTTTCTGTCAGTTTATTGTTCGAATATATCGCCAACAAGTCACGGACACCTACTGAAAAGAATTTCAGCCCACATATTCAAAACCTGACACAGGGTGTCAGTGGCACAGAAGAGACTTGGATCTAGCTGGATAGGTGCTTATTTCATCGTCCAACAACTTGGTCTATCAAATTATGAGCTACAATGGTCGCATGATGAATACATCGACTAGTTAATATTGTATGTTATTGGTGAAACACTCGTGCACTGGCTAGATCAGAAAACATAGGTTAAGACTGTCAATTCAAAAGATGATGACAATACTGTTTTGCATCCTCTGGTTTCAGCTGATGAGGAGGAAGAAGCTGGTAATACTTATCTGGTTTAAGGAGATGAATCAGATGAGGAAGTGACTGAAGATAATGTATGAGATAGTCTAAAGATTGATGAGATTCCAATGATGACCTCCTAATTTATATGGCTGGGAATGATTTCCAAATCACAGTCCAGGTCAGTAACTAGAGTGTAAGATCATGAATGAAAGGAAGTGGCAGTTTGTTGCTTTCCGAACTACCATGTGGTATTTCATGATTAAAGGCATGTACTACATTGTATGGACGCTACTTTATTATTACAAAATTGCGATGGTTTATTGGTTGAAAGATTAATAATACCATAAGAGAAGCATCACAACACTTACTTTCCGAGCTATCGAGCATTTTCATTAAGACATATCTACAGGATATCAGATTACAGCTGATTAATTGATACGCTTTGGGATGGATGTATATAATGACTAGAACATCGAGTTTGTAAACTGAAGGTGGTCATTAGGAGTTTGAAATCTCAGTTGATAGGGTATTGTAACCTTTATTGAGCTTCCAAGCAATTTTCTAGAGGAAAAGGTACATCTGACATTTTACGAGAATTGCTTAGTCGAATAGTTGCAGAATATTTTGCAGAGTAGATCTCATGGTATTCACTATATATCTCCAACACACACATACAAATACATAGATATCTCCTCCATGTTCTATCTCAGCACATGATATGAATTTAAGAGAAAAGTCCCTATTTCACTAGATTTTGTCTTACTTTTGTGATATACTAACCGTAGTGAATAGATATACTCGCAAACTGTGATGAGCCATTGAAATAGTTTGGCTACTGGTGTTGGTGACTGTCTAGGTCAGTAAATGTATTTTAATATGGAATATTGTATCTAACCTGTGTTGGTCTGAGTGTATATTAATATATTATATGGTAGTGTCGACAACACGAATATTTATCATGGATAGAACAAACTGTAGTTGAAACACCCTAGTTTGGCTGAATTCTGCAGGTGATTATTTGTTTCATAAAGCCAAGTTAATGGGTAGAGTTTAGTGGCTCATAGAGGGGAGCATGTTGAAGTATAGTTAGTGCAGGTAGTCCATGCAAGTTGCCATGGTAATGGTATAGGAGCTGGAATCTATCTAATGCTTCTAATATATACAATGATAGATAAAATTGAGATATATCTATATAGACAAATGTATGTTTAAATATATATATGTGCGTGTATGTGTAGTGTTTCACACGTTTATGGAAATTACATAAAATTATTCATGATTGTCATATGACACAAATGAACCAATCACAGAGAGAACACAATTGAAAAGCATCGTAAGAATGAAAATAGAAAAGATTGGATCTAAATGTTTATAATTTGAGATGTGAAATAAGCTGTAATTACTGATTTTAGAGCATCATTGGAATGATATGTTGCACCCAATATTTTTTATAACCCTTTCTGGACTGAGTAAGTATCATTTGATTTCCTTCCTGCTCACGGGATAACACTTAACCCAAATTGTGTGAATCTTAGTAAAACATGCTAAATGGTAACAAGTGCCGGAATATAAAAAGTCATATAATTTAATTTACTATTTTCTATCGTTTTTTGAAATTTCTAAAGTTTGTTGAAAATCATGGTTTTGAAAAAGTGTTAAAAATAGTTCCTTTCGTCTCCGAATTTCAATTGTTTTCATTATTGATCAGAAAGTCCCATTTTATATATACAACCAGTTTCAACTTGAATAATATTATATGACATATTTATTTTTTCCAAATACAATAATCACCACTTTTGGTTATAAACACAAAGGGCGAAACTGATAAAAAAAATTATCAGTGACTCAAATCATTTGTCACAATGGCATTGGATCATACTACATAATATTATTTTTTCTAACAGTATTTTTGGTCGAGATCAGCTTTTATCCAATGTGTAGTTTATTTTCAAAGTTATTTTACTTATCTATGTCGTTTGAATATGATAAATATGATGTTAGTCATATTCTAACCATCAGAATGTTTTGCCATTTTCTATGGTAGTCTTTAAGTTTAAATAGGCTCACCGGATGTATTGTCATAAAAAACAATTTCTGAAGCTTTCAAACAAGTATGATTTAGCACATACATTTTTTGTGAATAAAAATAACGTCTAAAGAAACAATTAAAACTTCTCAGCTCTGTTGTTTATTCCTAAATCTTCTAAATTTATCATTAGATTATATTCTTCGCTGCAGGAGATGGGTCTTGCTAGTTTTTCACAAAACCATAAATTACTATTCACACCATTTTATTCATTATTCATGAACACAAACAGTTTACAATCTGCTCTATCAATGGTATTTAAACGTTACCAGAAGTTCTTTTCAAAGTTGATCTTGATTTGTAGTTATTCATCTGATATGATATGAGGTCATATAAGGGTGATAATGAGAGATATACTGGTAATATCAGATAATGAGATGAAAAGCCCCCGTAAGATATATAATTTGGAGCATTATATTCTTTTGGGATGATAGTTTATTATCAAATATAAATATTTCTCCTAGGCTAGAAAGGAAATTTGAAAAACTTGTAAGTGTATTGTTTACAGGCAAGACTCCTTGTAATTGTGCAGAAAGTTTGAATATGTTTTCAGTTTTCTTTGTAAATTCCACTAGATAAGTTACAAAATCCGAACAATATATTATAACACATTTTTGAGTAAGCGGTTGTTGAAATAGAGGTCAAGTTATTATTTTTTACTTAAAGTTTGAAATTTGATATGCATGTGTGTAGTCGACACTGAGAGGTGCTCACTGGTCTAGATAGAGTTAATATTGGTGAAAGAATATCTTCAGTTTCGACACTGAAAGGTTCGCCAGATAGTAGATTTATGTTGAAGAAATAAGCATAATGGGTGAGCTCACAGTACGATTGATCTAGTGTTTTAAATGACAGCAGTGAAAAAACATTTTCTATTAGATCGAATTGAAATATTCGTGAGAGGGTGAATTTATCTTTAAACAATAAATTTAAAAGAATAGATTATGTATCATATCAAATATAAACTTAATGCACCCAGTGTTTGATTTGAGTACATATTTTTAATTGTGCAGAGTGAAATATTTGATGAGCACACAGTTTTACTGGATATTTTCTTAATAGTGTATTAGTGCAAGGTGTATTTAAGATGAATGAGAATGGAGACTGTGAGTGTACATCTGGAGACAGGAAGTAACATCTGCACAACAATGCTTTGAAGTCACCCTTGCCTGTAATAAACTTGTATCTCAAAGAAGTCAAATGGATGTGAAATATTGTTGTTGATAAGTTCCAGTGATCAGAAGATAAAGGCTGGCACTTGTACAGTGGCTAAACAGTTTTAGTTAACTGTGTAGGAAGCGGTATCTGCAGTTTCACCTCCATTTCTTTCCTACTGGATCTGTTTGTACAACAACCAGACGGTACTGAAGGGAATATGGATAAGTTACAGAGTATCTGTGTTTGCTGTTGTAGTGGAGACAATAACAGTAGGCATCAGAGCGAAAGGCAAGTCAAGTCAAAACCCAGATATTAAAGGGTCCATTAATTTATGTATTTTTGATTTGTTATTAAAAAGGGTTTATTTGTTTTATTTTGAAATTTTAAAGGATATGTTTCATTTTGTACTTTATTTTGATTTTTGAAGAGTTATGTTACGGCATTTAATACTAAGTTAATATATTGATTTGTAATATTTCATTATGTCCTTGTTTTAACTTGTATGTGTTACTATGTAAGTGTTTTACAGTGAGAGAGTGAAGTTGCACTGGTTTGTTGACAGTTGTGTAGGAGTATTTCTTTGTAATCTAAATGTTAAGATTCTGAATGGCTAACGACGGTCTTAAAGCAAAGAGAAGAGGGTATATGTAGTATGCAGGCATAGGAGGTATTTTCTACCACCTTTATTTCATAAAGTGAGCATGTAAGTTCAGTCAAAATTTATAAAAATTTTCATGTATATAAGTACACGTAGATTTAATGTAGAGCTTTGTTCAATGAGGTAGCTAAGTTCCCTTTGCTATAGTTACCTAATGTTCTGGATCATTCACTTATAGTATCATGTGTACTTTTCAATGGAAAGATGGCCTGGCATGGCCAGGTGGTTAGGGAGCTCGACTCACAATCTGCGGGTCGCGGGTTCGAATTCCAGTCCCACCAAACATGCTCGCCCTTTCAGGCGTGGGGGCGTTATAATGTGACGGTCAATCCCACTATTCGTTGGTAGAAGAGTAGCCCAAGAGTTGGCGGTGGGTGGTGATGACTAGCTGCCTTCCCTCTAGTCATACACTGCTAAATTAGGGACGGCTAGCGCAGATAGCCCTCGTGTAGCTTTGCGCGAAAATCAAAACAAACAAACAAACAAACCTTAGATTACCATGTTAACTTTGACAATTTTTTTTCTATATAAATCGCTCTCATTCATTCCTTGTAAAACTAACTTCAATAAAAATCAAATGGGGTTAAAGAGTAATCAAATACTAACAAAAAAAAACGGAATGGATTAAATAATATATGAGAATAACATATGGATACCGTTAAGTACCTGAACAACTGTTTGTGTTTTCTTTAGAGTCTATAGCAAGGAGAACATGTAAATCAGTTAATGTTATTTAACATTTGTTTGTACTTTCTTTAGAAAGTATAGGAAGGAAAACACTTAAGTCAGCAAACGTTATTTAACTTATTTGTGGAAGGAGAGCATGTAAACCAGTAAACGTTATTTAACACTTGTTTGCGATTTCTTAGAAATATATACAAAAAATAATATGTGAATATGGTCGACATTATTTTGCATTTGCTTACAGCTTTTTTATATTTTCTTGTAATTCACATTTCTTAATTAGAGTCTCTAGTGGTTAATTTTCCCTGCTGTTTTGCACTTACTTCTCTATGTTTTACCACTTTTATTGGTTGCTAACCAATTAAAAAGTAACTTGTTTCTTTCAGTACGTATTGTGAAGTGCATCTGTATTTTCGAACTTCCATTGATTTTTTTTTTAATGACCAGAAATTTAAACTTAATTTTTGTTCTCTAGACTTCGTTCCTAAATCTCAACGAAGATCGTTTCATCGATATGTTCATATCATATGTGTAGTATATTTCTGAAGTCTTTAAATAATACTTTTTTAAACTTTACTCATTCTCTCCCTTTTCGTCAAAAACTTTTCTCTGATGAAGTTATCATTTTCTTACTTCTTTGAAGTTTTTTTCACACTCCAAATGTTTGGCGTTTAATATGCTATACATAAAACTATCTTGGCTCCGAATCTTTACGAACATTCAAGTCGTTTTTTTTTTTGTAATTTTTACGCATTCAGTACTTATTTCTTTGCTCCGTGTCTTTATAAATATTCAAGTCTTCTTTGTATTTTTGTGCATTCAGCAATTCTTTCTTCGCTCTGTGTTCAGAGTCTTTACAAGTATTCAAACCTCTCTTTTTGTATTTTTATGGGAATTTTCTAATTGTGTTTTCGCTCCGTATCTTTAAAAATCGTCAGATAAAGATATTTTCTAATTAATTGTACTTTCTTATTTTTAACTGTATAGATGGCTATTTCTGTAAGTATACACCACTAACTCTAGACTAAAACTGTGAAAAATTCAAATCACACGTTAACCTTACTTGATGAATAGTATTAAAGGCCATTATTTCAACGTAAAAAAATCTGATATCATAATGGTGCATATTTATAAAAAAAAATATAACAATGCAATTCATGTGGCAATAACTTGATACACGAGCTGTCAACTTTTCTACATGGTTAGTCACACTTTGACCTTACTAGATAGATAATATAAAAGACTATTATTTGGTAAGAAAAATCTGGTATTGTTTTGTTAGAAAACGGAAAATACGCAACATTTAAAGAAAATACTGATGTAATGAAAATGATCAGAAAATAGTTCATGTTTAAAGATTAAACGTTTGAAATCAATACTTTAAAAGCAGAACCCAAGATATTTAGAAATATTAATTGTAATGATTCTGAATATATTTCAAGTTAGATTATATAAATACTACTAGAATCAAATCATTTAAAAGCTGTAGCTGTCTGAAAACATTTAAAGTCAAGTTCTTCCCAAATCTTTTAGAGACTATGAAAATCAAGACCGTTGAAGATACTTCGAAAATATATTCAATATTAAATTCAGAAGTTAGGCCCTAAAAAATCTTTAAACCTCTGAATAAAGGCTTATAATATGCTTATATATGAATAAATTATAATGCTATTAATTACTTTTTTTAAAAAACTTTGAGAGAAACGCGGATTAATATTCATTCATAATTAGAGAGAGAAAATATAGAGAATATACATGGATAACGAGAAGAAAGAACAGACACTTTTACTGGTTCATAATGGAAAATATAAATTTACTTCTACATAATGTGGTTAATATTTTTACTTCTGCATAATAGAACAATACTTTTACTTCTGTACAATGGAAACAGTGTGCCCAATACTGTGAAAACTATAAATTAAAACAAGAAGGAATTTATTGTATTCGCGGAACCATACTCTTTAAACGTATATTGTTGACGTTATAGCTGTTTTTATTTCTGTTTAGATATGAATTTGCTCTCTCTGGGATATGTATGTATATATTATGTTCTAGCTTTATGCAGGGAGAATACACACTAACTAAAATTCTAAGCGAGAGTCTGTTCAAAAGTTAAATCCAAATCATATTTTTTATCTTCTAGCTGCGGGAAGTGAAACCGTTCAACTGCAGTGAAACCTCTCTATTTATAGGATAGAACAAAACAAAGGAAAATATATATTTGATAAGACAAAAATATTTGTTTATATAAAACAGTAGATCGTGCACTGAATCGACCACTTGCTTGTTCTGCTTAGACGACGATTTCTGCATCAAAGAATATAACGACCTTTCTTATTAATCACTGCATTGGCTTATCTCGCGTCTGAAACTATTCATAGCAACAAATAAGACAAGCGTTTTATATTTCACTTTTAACAAAGACTTTATTGCTCGGACACCAGTGAAATAGCCTAACGCAGGGTTATATTACTAAGAAACCATTACACTTTAGATTTAATAGAGTTACTGCATCATTCCACAGCTTTAATACATTTTCAACGTCGTCTGCACGCCCATTAGAATTATTTACTGAGCAGTTTCGTAGCCAGTACGTGTGGTTATATTGTGCAATAATTGTTCTGCTTATGTGAGCTTCTGGTACATAAATACACAAAAGCTTCAACTTAATCATAGGTTGTACGTATTCCAGAAGGAGCATGTGAGCGAAGCAAATTGACTCCGTTTGACGTAAGAAATGAAAAATACCGTTTTGGCCTTGCTGGTTTGGTATTCTCGGGTTCGCTGATTTACGATGGTGTAATAGGGTAGGATCCGCAAGATAACAGAAGGTTCTACAGAAAATGTGTTGAAGAGTTGAACTGAGTTTAATAAATAAAGAGACTGCACACCGTTTGAAACAGAGCGAAACAATATTTATTTAATACATAAACATAATCAAAATGACGAATGTATGACGAAGAGGTTGAGAGCAATGTTCCCTCTAATTTTTTCATGTGTACCAGCATCAAGTGAAGGGAAAAAAGGGCATGCAGTTTAATGTAGAGTTAACTTGAAATGCACAGAAGTTTTATCAGTTGTACATAGTGAAACTTTTGTTTATTTTAATCACAACGTATCACTAGTTGTGAATAAAATAAACAAAATATTTACTATGTACAACCGATAAAAATTTGTGGGAATTTCAAAAATATATTTATTTCTTATAGTTAGCTGTATGTTTAATAAGGTAGGTAACGTAAAGCAGTTCATTATTTTTCCAGGCTTGCGACTGAGGTGTACAAAATTAGTTTCATAACACAAAAATATACGTGATCTTTCATTCATTGTCACCAGAGAGAGAGAGAGAGAAAAAAAATAATCAAAATAAATCTGAAAATATGTTTTTCTGCTGAGCTCTGCAGTCAAGTAAGAATATTATTTTCATAAAAACTTTTATTTGTTCGTAATTATACACAAAGCTACACAATGGGCTATCTGTGTTCTGCCCACCACGGGTATTGAAACGCGGTTTTTAGCGTTGAAAGTCCGCAGACATACCGCTGTGACACTTGGGGGCTTGATGAAAGCAATCATTCCAAACTCGTCACGGAAAATACGATAAGTACCAAGCCGCGAATTCTAACAGTGAATCGGTTTTTGTTATACTCATTTGTAACTAAATGCAAGCTACTTGATATTTCTAGAAAAACTGACAATAGTGTTTTAATGTAATGTTATCATGTAACTATTTGTTGTGTTATTACATTTTCTCATAAAATGTCACCCAATTAAGATCTTATCAGGTTACCCAAACAGACAGTTGAAGATATTTTACTTTACATTGAACTGAGGGATGTATATGTCTAAAATCAGTTAGTTTGATCCTTCTACGCTCAAATTACACACTTGTTATACCTCCATTTCGCAGAGACATCTCATGATGTTGACATATTCTCAAATAATTAGCGTTGCCCGAAATAATGATAGTAATAAAAATTCTCAAATACGTTAGTGTTTAAACAACTCCAGTTGTGATTTACATTTTCAGAAATAAATTATTTCAACTATGGTGAAAATGTAAGCTAACCTGTTTATGATTTAATAAACAAAATATTAACAAACGAATACATATAACTATAATAATGTAATAATTCGACACCAGTGTTGTGCTTCGCCTCTCTGACGATCTTATATTAGTCTATGGCTGTAGGTATGTAGGGAATGACGCAAGGCTGAGTAAAGTGTTATTCGTTTGAGGCATTATGGGAAACGTCTTGAAATGCTCCCTTGTAATTCATGAGTCATTTTGGAGTCAGTAATCATTGCATAAATAAACTGAACATTCCGTAGGCTTGCCCCTTTAATTTTGACTCTAAGAACATGCAGTTGAAAACAACATCTGTTGTGGCAACAGTAAGTATAAACAAAATAAAGTTCGTAAATTGCCTTTGGGAAAAATTGTTATTTTGGCAGCCATTTTATTTTGCAGTCATCAAAATTGAGCTTGGTAACATGTTTTTTTTTTGACAGAATTATCTTCAAACGTCATGTTGCCAACTTTCACTCAAAAATGTCAGTATTTCACTTTTGGTATTCTATTTTCTAGTCTATATATACAACCTTAAGAAGCTACGGAACGCCAAGAAACACCATTACCACAGAAGCAGAAATACGTTGGTTGCTATGATAAAATCACTTATACAACCTTAAGATGTGGAACGCTAGGAAACACCATCATAATATAAAGAGAAATAGTTACTAGAAAAGCTAAAGTGCTAAATAGTGCTGTCACCATTGTTTCAGTCGTTACGTTCGGTCAGTCCAAGACACTATAACAATATTGAGATAATGTTTGTTAATTGTTACAATTATTTGCCTATAGGCAATCTAAGAATATATAGAACATTCAGAAGGACTATCTCCAACATTCACTGTCGTTTGTTTAGTTTTCGGTTTGTTTATTTATGTGTTTGCTACTAAGCACAAAGCTATACAATGAGCTATCTGTGCTGTGCCTACTACAAGAACGACACCCAATTTTTAACGTTATAAACCTTCAAACTTACAACTGAGCTATAGGGGTATTTGTTTCGGAAGAGAATACTAGAAAATGTTGAGCACCTTTTAAGTCTGTCTGGATATTATTTTGTTTCTCTGTATATCTAATCAAAGGAAAATATAAGCGTCTGAAAGACACATTCACCCAACTCGAAACACTAAAGATAAACACGAAAACTTAATAGGTTAGTTTCTCAGGTCTATCATCATTGATATAATAAATTATTTTTGTTGGTGGTCAAACTGAATGAAATCTTGTTTCGCTGTCTTGTAATAAACGATATGTAATTGTCAATAATAACAGAGTTGCTTGTTGGTTTCGTATCCCGGTCCTCCTCAAGGTCATTAGCTTACTTATTGGGTTGATTGTAATCATGTGCCAAATAGCTGCAGACGAGACTTCACGTGATAACTTAGCCACAAAGTCATTTGCCTTCTGTCTGGGCAACACTTTGTATTTACAGGTGTCTATGTGGAGGTGGGGTGCAATGAATTGTGTCAGACAGCACGTGTATGAACTCCCCACCCCGTACCTTGTTCTGAGATTATACCGCCGATTATCGTTCCTTTTCAAGATCTTCGAGTAAAAGTGGGTCAACTTTTGTGTTTGTTTTTTTACCCCCACTGTTCTTAACAACGATTTTTTTTATACATTACCCTTATGATTAATCTCGTTCTGCAAATAAGAAATTGCCACGCGGTCCAGGGCAGGAATGCAGGAAACAATAGCTCTGGTAATAATAGTAAAAATGTTACCACCAATAATTCAAAGTGGGAGGAAAAGACATAAAAAAGGACATCATTTTCTCCCACCCCCTAAGGAAAGGTTAATGCACCTTATATGCAGTATTTTTCAAACACTGAATTATAACTGGTGCACTTTTTAGCAGTACTGTTGTTACTGTGCCAGTCTTTCCCACGTTACATTATTAATGTTTGTTATTACCAAACACCCCACTATAACATATACAACATTTGGAGCGTTTTTTTTTTTTTAATAAGATTGTGGTTTAACTGGTCTGTCAGTTGGTCAGCGGTAAGTATACGGACTTACAACGCAAACAATCAGGATTCGATTCCCCGCGATGAACAGCGTGTAGATAGCTCATTGTGCAGCCTTGCACTAAGAAAACAACAAACAATCGGTTTAACTGTTCCGAGTTTCCAAACATAAATATTCATGAACACTCTTTCGACAATCAAAATCTTACCGAATATAAAGCAAGTTTGTGTTTTTTTTTTAAGTTGTGTGTGTTTATAATTGTATATATATATATACATACAGAGAGAGAGAGAAATCCAACGTTTTTGTCAACCAGGGAACAAATATCAAATTACTTTTATTCTTTTATTTTCCGAAACGAGTGTTGCTTGGTGGTCAAAGCTTTTCAACTCTAAAGTTTTTAAAGTCAGGGAAATCTTCTCAAGAAAGAATAATATTATTTAATTTGAATAACAACAAGCTATTCAAACTAAAATATTTTGAAAGGGCTTTACAACCCTCGTTCACAACCATCATAAAATTGTATTAAAGAAAAGCTAACAAATGACTACGATATAGAAAAGTTCTTCAAACTCATTTAATAAAAAAATTACCCAAAACGCAAGAGAAACAAAGTGGAAAATATCTTGAACTATATGTTATTGGAGTGCAAGGCTGAGAACAGAAGAGTCTGAGGTTCGAGGAGTGATACAACTAAACAAAGTGACAGTCAGTTGCGTTGTTTCGATCCAAAAAGCTGAATAAAGGCCAAATGATGGTAGGTACAGCTACCTCGCTACCTTTGATATTTGATATTTGTTCCCTGGTTGACACTGTGTTATTTAGGGAAAACGAATTCCGAGGATTATGAACTTTGATTTCATATGTTCTCATCAATGAAAACCGTCAGATCAAGAATTTCGTTTTCTCATTATTAAGCTATTTCCTTTTTCTATTCAACACTTGTTATGTACATAGTTTTTAAAATACGTAAAAAAAGGTACGAATATTCTTGTCAGGATCTGCTTTTCTTCGATAGAGATTTCTGTGGCAAAACCATTCATATTCTTCTTTGCCAAGGTGGAATTTTAAACTGTTTACCTTTCTAAAGAATTGGTTATGCAGTTATATTCCTTTTTGTATGTAAATAGTGCAACTGCTACTATATAGAAGAAAGTAATGGGTGATTTTTAAAAAATTTTTGGCGGGATTGTTCGTATATACCCTCAAAGAACAGGCCATGTGATCTACAATCTGATGGGCTTTGATGGACTGTTATTTCAGTGACAACCGTGACACTAAGGAGCGCCTACATGCATTCTTTGAAGTTGAACCGACTTGTTTTCAGCAGCATGTTCGATTCGGTCTGTCAAAACTGTCGAACCAGAACAATACGTCAAAGTTGGAAAATTCACTTTTCCTTTCGTTGATATTTCCAGACTTATTACTAAAAGGGGACATGAAAAAAAAAGCGTTTTGATATTGAACAAATGAAAAAATAGAGCTTTATAGAACATATTGCACACCAAGCGACATCAAAATTAGTTATTAGTTCGTGAATACAAAATTTTGAGTAATTTTACCAGCAGTCATTTAATCAACTTGCCAAAATTTCTGTCCTATAACGTTCGAATAAATTTGAATTGTTTCAACCAACTCATTTAAGGGAATTTAGAACTTTTGTGGTTTACTAAACCTATCTGGTTCTGAGGTGTTTAACCAGCTTCTAAGTATTTAGTAAAATTGTAACGTCTCTAAATTATTGAAATAGCTAACTTGCAACCCTAATTCTGATATTCAACCATGTTGTGACAACAGATTGTACAATGTTTCAGTGTTCATTTAACTTGTGTTAATTTTAAAACTCTCAACCATTTTAACTGTCCAAATAATTATAACAATGTCCTTGTTAATATAATTAACTTTTGATATCCAGTTAGTCAATCATATAAGTAAAAGTAAATTATACTCAGAAATGAAGAAGATATAGATATGTACAGAGAACACTTGTAAATAAATTATGTACGTTATATTAAAACGTTTTTAGTGCCTCAGTCCGTCGTTACAGGCCATGTCGCCGCATCTAGTCAACCGTGAATTTTGACCTACAAAAGCCCTCCATCAAAAGGCTGTCATGTCCAAAACACAACACTCCTCCCTGCAGGGTTTAAATAATCGCTCAAGTTTATGAGGATGGCGTTTTGCAGCGCCCGTTACAATAATTTGATCGCATAGAAATTCATAGGCGCTGCTTCTGGCAACTTGATCGGTACGTCTTCGTATGGAATAGCATGAATATTCATTTCATTCTTCAGCTGCTTGATATATGAAACGGCTGAAATAGAGGCATGACTGGAAGTCTTATCTTGGTGAAATCATGTCCAGTTGGCTTTGTTTCAGATGGAGAACTTCTTGATTATGTTGCATGCTTAGGGCAAGTGGACAGCATTTGCCACTAATCTTTGCGTTCGTAAATTTTCACCTGTTACAAGACGCCGCACTTTGCTTACCACGGCTGGGGTATGACTTCTAGCAGGTCTTTTTTTGGATGGGTTTGGTTTCCCAAGTTGACCCATATTCCTTCGTTTTACAAGTTCATTAAATAGAAGGACTATCCCCGTCTTGGAAATTCCAACTCCACTATCTGAACACATCTTTATCATCTCAATATATGAATATTTTACATCGGAATGAAGGTTTGTCAAAAACCTTCACAATAGCCATCAATTTTAGATTGCATCACAACTTAACGCCAAATAATGTCAAAATGTAGTTCTCATATATTTCATTCAACCATGACTTTATAGTGGCTGTGGTTGCCACATGAAATACTGACTTGCATATTAAAAATAGTTCATTTAAATATAACAAATCCAATTCTTTATATATTTAAACACTGGACATATAAGCATTTATTCCAACAAGTACTGTAAACACTGGACATGTAATTTTTTATGTCATGTATTATAAACATTGCACATATGTTTATATGTTTAGCTCACTAATTTTACTTTTTGTCTCATAAAAATGTTCTAGGTTTTAAAATTTCACTAACATCTCATAATTTCTCGCCTTTGTTTTATCACCTGTCTCCATGGTAACGACTGATAATACTGCGCCATCGTGTGGTGTACAAATACATCGACTCATATTACCTAGTGCCATGTCGCCTGAAAAATAACTGCTTTTATAATAATGTCGGGAGTGAAAAAACACGCCTCAGTTCGTCGACCTAGGGAAAACAACCCTTCCCAACACGACAGCAGACGGAGAAATGGTCAGAGAAAACAAAGAGTTATTGAAGAACCAACAGGAATGGAGATTCCTCGACATAATTTTGTTGCTCAGGATGATCGTTGGTAAGGAAAACGTCAACGTAAACGAAGAAACTACTTTCTCTTAACGTTTTTTTTTTTTTGTTGTTGCCTTACGATACTTATAAATGTATGCATGTTTGTGCATTTTTTAAATTCGCAAACCAGAATCTGGGTACATTAGAATGGTATCTGTTTATTGGCGAGTGTTGGTATATACGTGGTACATCTGATTGTGTACAAACGTTTGTAGATATTACACTGTTTTGCTATATGAATAATAGTTTAGAGCGTACCCCAAAACGTATGTTGCTTAGAAAAATATGTGTATGGTTTAGAGAGTACACAAACACTTTTTTGGCTCAGAGAGTATTCAAACACATGTTTTTTTTAGTCAGAATCTGAAAACTCGTATGTAGATTACAGACAAGTTTGATATATGCATATAGTTTAGAGCATATTTCAAAACATATGTTACTTAGAAATGACTAAACTACGTGTATGGCTTAGAGAGTACACACTTATGTTTTTGGCTCAGAGAGTATGCAAACACGTGTTTTTAGTCAGAATCTGAGAACATGTAAATAGATTACAGTCAAGTTTGATATATATATATAATTTAGAGTGTACCCAAAACCCTTCGTAACTTAGAAATTATCGAAGCACATGTGTTGCTTAGAGAGTATCTAAGAAACACAAGTCCCATACCACTCTGGCTCGTTCTCGGCTTATTACCTGTTTTTTCTTGTTCTGAAGAAATGAGAAGAATGAAGAAGTAGTGGCTCATTATCCTTTCCTATATCTTTCTATGACAGTGCAAAGTTTATATGTTTTTTAGTAATTAGATTTACGTTACACTAAATTTGACTTGGGTTTTAGCTTTGAATAATATTAGATCTGTTATATATTTTCTACAGGAGAAACTGTGTCGAGAAAGAGAAAAACGCTTTCAAGAACTGGGAGGAAGACTGGGGTTTTTTAAAAACTTTTTGGAAAGAGGTTTTTGGAATTTTTGGAATGTTTTTTATAATAACTTATCTATATTGTATCTGCTTTGAAAATAATCACTACAGTTTCATGTAAAATTATTAAATGAGACGATAGTTTAAGAATTCCCAAAACTGTGCCCATATTAAGGTCTCAAATAGTGATGGGAGTAAACTGTTAAGTGGCTCAGTAAATACTAGGATGCACATAAAAGTATTGTTCTTGATTTGTTACAGTATCACTTCCCCAATATTACAGGCCTGAGAAAAATATCAGTGACGTTATTATACCTTAATGAGATTTTCGAGAGCTTAAAATCCAGGAATAGAACTGTCTTTAAAAACTCATGTTGTTATTCAAGTGTGCCTTAAAACAAAAGTTGCTTCGTCTTTAATAACACTAACCACATGTAACTAACAGCACACCGCCATGCCTTGTTTAAATAGAATAAACTAACCACATATACTACCAGCACACCAACCAGGGGCATAGCTAGCACTACAGTGTGTGTGTAGTTGTGGAAGTGTCTTTTTAAAAAAAAAAGTGAAACTTTTCTTTTACACAGAGAATTTAAGTGATTTACATGAAAGTCATGGGTTTATTTAAAAACCAAAATATAGTGGACCTTTTAGAACACTGTGATGGTCTTTCGATCCATCCCTTCCCCTCAGCTATGCCCCTGACATCTCCTTGCTTTGTTTAAAAAAAAAGTAGCTAATAATATATGACTAACAGTACATCACCTGTTTTTATTACAAGTTACAGCTATAAGTACATCATCTTACCTTGTTTTAAAATACTAAACTAACCACATGTAACCAACAGTACACCACTTTGCCTTGTTTTAAAACACTAAATTAACCACATGTAACTAACAGTACGCCACTTTGCCTTGTTTTAAAACACTAAACTAACCACATGTAACTAACAGCACACCACCTTGCCTTGTTTTAAAACACTAAACTAACCACATATAACTAACAGTACACCACTTTGCCTTGTTTTAAAACACTAAACTAACCACATGTAACCAACAGTACACCACTTTGCCTTGTTTTAAAACACTAAACTAACCACATGTAACTAATAGTACGCCACTTTGCCTTGTTTTAAAACACTAAACTAACCACATGTAACTAACAGTACGCCACTTTGCCTTGTTTTAAAACACTAAACTAACCACATGTAACTAACAGTACACCCCTTTGCCTTGTTTTAAAACACTAAACTAACCACATGTAACTAACAGTACACCACCTTGCCTTGTTTTAAAACACTAAACTAACCACATGTAACTAAAAGTACGCCACTTTGCCTTGTTTTAAAACACTAAACTAACCACATGTAACTAACAGCACACCACCTTGCCTTGTTTTAAAACACTAAACTAACCACATATAACTAACAGCACACAACCTTGCCTTGTTTTATAAAAGTTAACTAAAAACGTGTAACTTACAAAATACCACCTTGTTTTGCTTTTTAATGATAAATTGTCCACGTGTAACTAACAATAAACCACCTTGCCTAATGAAAGTGAACTAAGAACATGTAAGTAACAAAGCATCATTTAGCCTTGTTTTAAAACACTAAACAAACCACATGTAACTAACAGCATCACCTTGCCTTGTTTTATAAAAGTGAGCTAACCACGTGTAACTAACAGGTCATCACAATGTCTAATTTTTAAAATAAACTGAGCATATGTGAATAATAGCACACCATCTTATCTTATTTGTATGTCCACAGTTGAAAGAAGATCTCAATCAAATAGAAAATGTTTCCAGTCCTTCCGAAGACTATCAGGCGAAAAATCCAGCACAAGAAATTTCCCCACACAATACAAGTTGTGTTAAGCCTTCACCATCCCCACCTCGCACGTCCTCAGCTGTAGTTGGTTGGAGATCGGCACACGCAGATTATTGTTTGGAACTTTACGGTCGATATGCTCGTCCAAAATCAAAATTTGAAGAGAAACTCAGACTTCCGGCTGATTTTCATTTGTAAAAAATATGCCAGTTTAGCTTCATGGCGTTAAACTAAGTTATATTTGATAATTTGAAACTGTGTGATGTGCTAACTTCTAAACATGACATTTTGTTGAGATGTGGCAGCCATTTTACTGAGCTTTTAATATGCCTTGTTTCTTATTAAAGTGTAAAATCTATGCTGTAATAAAGACTTTGATGTGTCTCACACCTTATGAAAATAATATCACTATTCTGTATTGAATATCTAGTTTCTTGAGAAATATGTAAATCACTAAACTGTGATGAGGACCTTGATGTGGATTATTTCCTTTAAAATTTATTTTGCCCCATATTTTAGTCCCAAACTTCATCAACTAAGTAATATACACAAACAAAGAAAAGACAGAAGATAAATTAAATACACGTTATCAATTATATTAATATCATTATTGCAATAAATGCGTAAGAAAATTACTCATCTATAATATGACCTACTCTCATATTTTAGTAACTCCAAAATGTTTTTAGAGTGATAGATTTATGAATATCTTTTTACAAGGTAGTCGCAGTGTTTTACGTATATAACAAACCTGCTCTAATAATCAAGTTGATTGGAGATTTTATTTACATCTTATTACTAACTACGTTGCAGCACCTATCAGACATACGTCCATAACAACATATTTTTTGTTTGTTTGAAGTTAAGCACCACGCTACACGATGGGCTATCCGTGCTGTGCCCACCACGGGTATTGAAAACCGGTTTCTAGCATTGTAAGTCCGCAGACATTCTGCTGTGTCACTGGGGAGGGGGCATAAATACATATAAAATAAACTTATGTAAAAATTACGAGATTGTTCATTAACTTAGCTGGATGTAAGAAAATGGAAAAGTCAAAAGCTAGAGTTTAACTTTGGAGTTAAGGTACCTTATGTGACAGATGGGTAAACAGCATAATCGTCTCTCGTTCTTAGCTTCTGATTAAAGAGAGAGCAATCAGTCAACAGCATCCACTGCCCCTTAACGAACTAATAGAAGTGCCAGTCATTTTTTAAGACATACTAACAGTCAAAGTGCTGTGAATGTTTATTACCACATCGCGGGCTCGAATACTTGGACCTCTCGATCCGCAGTTCGATACCATTAGGCTTGGCCCAGTCTTTAAATACTCTAGTGTAATAAATATCGAGCAGAAATGTAAAGTTTCTACTTTTGAAATGTTTTTTTTTCTTTCTTGGATTTCTGTAGTTACTTTTTATTGATCCATCGTGATGACCTAGCATGGCCTGGTGGATGGGGCGCTCGAATACCCTCACCGAACATGCTCAACCTTTCAGCTGAGGGAACACTATACGATGACGGTCAATCTCACTATTCGTTGGTAAAAAAAATCAAAAAATCTTAAGAGCTGGAGGTGGGTGGTGTTCACTAGCTGCCTTCCCTCTAGTCTATCACTGCTAAGTTAGGGAAGGCTAGCGCAGATAGCCCTCGATTAGCTTTGCGCGAAATTCAAAAACAAATCAAACAAATCTAACGTGATATGTACGTCAAAGTCGTCCAGTGAAATGTATGAAAAAGAGAAGAAGCACTGAAATAATCCCACAAGCTTTAACAGAGTTTTCGAACGTTCACTTAAAAAAAGTCAAGAACTACTATTATGGACGTATATGTTAAAGACGCGCATAAAAGTCACGTGAAGAACACACGAATACTGAGAAAGGTGTGTTTATAGGGCTGAAAAGGTTTTGTTTTAAGGAAAGGAAATATACACAATATTTAGTAACAATAATAACAAATGATTTGAAAAAAAAAGCTTGTGGAACAGTTTTACTACTACCAACATTTTACGGTGATCGAAAAATTTGTATTTCCAGAAATATAATTAAAGAGAATTGGGAAATTATGAGCGCCATCTTAAGGAGATTAAGATAAATAAATTGGGTTATTCAACGTATTTTTTATATTAGGTTCGCGCACATAACATATTAGCTAAAGTCATTTCATAAATGTTCTCACTGTTCATTAGACCATTTAACTTAGCTGTTACCACATCAATGTGTCTAAGTTAAAAAAACAACAACTGACAAATGAAACAGATATTCATCCTAGACAAAAAAGGTGACATCAGAATATTGATGAGTTTTAGCAACTATTCTACTAGAAGATATTACAGAATTTACATTGCTTTTACTTTCATTTTACTGTACTATTTCTTTTCAAGTTTGTTAACTGTTTTTATTTATACTGCAGCTCTTTTAAAGCAAATGAATAAAAGTGCAGAAGATACAAAGTTCTGATGCAACCCACCGATATCACGCGCCCGCCATCGTAAGACGAGGACGAGCCTGTGTTCCAATGCACTATACACAGGGACACAGTTCGACAGCCTTATTGATCTAGTTTATTTTGACGAGTAAACAAACAATTATTTAATTTCTGTAGTGCATATTAGTGTATATAAGACATATCAATACTAAAAATAAACGACCTTATTACACCAAAATGTTTTTAATTAATTAGTCACTCAAAGTTTCGCTTTACAGCTTCTTCAGGAGCGTTCACTAAAACACAAACCGAAATTGTTAGTACAAAACTCCAAAAATGTTGAAGTTATCCCACTTATTTTCCTCTTAAAATACACAAGTGCACTATTAAACATTACCTTTTAAAAAGTGTGAGGTTTGATAAGTTATATTTGTGTGTGGGTCTCTATATCTAACCGCCTAATGCCTTATGTAATGGCTGTAGTTAGGGTTGAAATGATTGACGAGTATGCTGTTTTATTTACTTGTTAAAATGTTCAGCCTCGTTCTCGCGACGGCCTAGACACATCATATAAGGAAAACCGTGTCACTGTGTATAATAACACATGAGACAACAAATGTTTCTCGTTCCACAGCTTTCTTACAGATGCTAACAACAGGAAATAATGGCTTGTAAACACCTAACGTGATGAAGGACCCACGTTTTTGGTAAATAATTAAAAACTAAACTGAAACTTACGTAGGCCAAGCCTAACACTAGTAATACAAATAGGGCTTGGACCTATGCAACCTAGTCCTGAGCCTATCGTTACGTCTCCGTTCGTTAGTAATTTTCCGTAAATTCGTTCCGACGAAAC
>NW_013665708.1:675905-677181 GCF_000517525.1 Limulus polyphemus | reverse complement strand
TGATTTCTCGACTATCCCTTCCTTAATTAGGCCATCCATGACCTTCTCCATCTCTTATCGCTTTGCCAGAGCCATTCTCCTTGGAGGGATCTTTGTTGGTTGGTGATTGCCTGTGTTTATTCTGTGCTCCACAAGGTCTGTGCAGCCGAGGTCATGATCTCCTTTCGAAAAGACGTCTGCATAATTCGCCAAAAGTTCTCTAATCTGAAGAGCCTGTGATGATGACAAAATGGACTATGCTCTTCTTATAGAGGTCAGTTAAATGTTCTGGGAGTGTATGTCCTTTCTTCATAGTTGTATTTCTTGCTTTAACATTGCCTGGTTCTATCTCCTGGCACACACCCAACAATGCTTCTTCCTTAAGTGTCTGTTCACATTTAGAGAAATTGGCCACTGTTATAGGTACTACTTGATGACCTGCCACAAGTGATCTTTCAATCTTCCAATCTGCTGGCCTGGATGGGTCTTCCACTGCTTCCACAAGCATTGGGCTTCCTTGGGGATGTTCTTTTATCCTATCCCAAATTATCATCTCTGACATATTGTAGTTCATTAAGTGTTGTGTCATGCAAATCAACAGATGTAGCAACACTTACTAGAATTTGGCTTTTGTTGTTTCCAATCGTCATTTTATCGAAGTTAACTACACACTTCCTTGGTAGTAAATAGTCCAATCCTAATGTGCATTGGTCTTCAATGTCAGCCAAGTATATTTTCTGCCTGTTCTTCATGCCCATGAGCTCAATAGTTACCCACACTGGTCCCCACAACCTTGTATAATGTCCTGTCATACCACAGAGCTTCTGTACAGTTTCTGGTACTCCTTTGTGATCCAGGGTTTGCTGAGAAGCAGAATCATTAACAAAGTTGCACCTTTGGCCATCCAGCTTCCCTGTCACTGAGACACTATGTGTGCTTGCCATTTTACACTTAGCTGTTCAGACTTTCACAATGGGTGTTGGTGGGCGTCCCTCAGCAACAAACACCACTGGTTTCCCGAAGCTAACTTATTGGTGGTATTCTTCTTACACTGGCTCCTCATATGTCCTTGCTCTCCACAGTTCCAACAACCTTTCTGGGTAGCATCTCCCCTGTGTTGAAGTTGCCAGCGTTGAGCTCTCTTGTGCCCAGGTTTATTACAGTGCCAGCAAAGTCCCTCAAACATCTCTGAAAGCTGCCCTTTTCTGGCCTTGTATCCTGATGACTGTATCAACCTTGATACATCTGTGCTGAACTTAACGTAGGATTCAAATTCAAGAGATCTGGCCATTGCATC
>NW_013665708.1:672488-675296 GCF_000517525.1 Limulus polyphemus | reverse complement strand
TGTAGCCTCTCTTCTTGTTTCTTTTCTCATTCTTCTTGTTTCTTTTGCTGTTCTAGTATTGCTGCCATCAAATCTGCTAAGCTGTAATCTGATGTGCCACCTCTCGTTTCCATCTTCTTCTTCTTTATTTTTATTTTCTGTCCCACTCTCTGACACCAGTTTGTTACATCTCTGGTCGTTTGTTAATTTCCCGTATAATTTATTTCCGAAGAAACTTTAGCGACACAAGTCTTTTCTTAAATAAAACTAGTTTATTCTTTCTCAATACAATTTTGCAATACACTTAATTTCCACAGTCACTTTAACTTAAACACACGCTATAATTCACAACGATTCACGCACTTTACTTACTGTCACTACCGCGCTTGACTCAATTGTCCATCTCTGTCTCTGCCTGTCTGCAATTTAATTAATTATCTCGCTTTATTTGCCTGCTTATATACAGGAATAGAGGGCGTCTAGCAAATACTGGATTATTCGTGATGTTCCCCGATCCTTCTAGATACTCATTACGTGTTACCAGCGTCATGTGACTTCCGCTGTCGTAACAATAGTAATAATAGCTGCTCCACTACATGATTTGACCAAAAAAGGCCAGAAGTTCGAATGGACAGTTTCTTGCCAGCATGCTTTCAAGACATTGAAAGAATGATTGGCCTCAGCTCCACTTTTAAATCTTCCAGATCCCTCACTGCCATACATACTGTATTGTGATGCTAGTAATGTCGGAATTGGCTGAGTGTTGTCTCAGGAAGTGTGCGAAAACGAACATGTGGTGGTCTACTTCAGTAGGGTTTTGAGTAGACAAGAGAGGAACTACTGTGTAACACGAAACTCTTTGCTATAATAAAGAGTCTGACATATTTCCATCCTTACCTCTATGGGGTTAGGTTTACCATCAGGACAGACCATGCTACATTACGCTGGTTACGATCATTAAAGAACCCAGAGGGACAACTGGCACGTTGTATCGGAAAAATAGACCAGTATAATTATGATATTGAATACAGAGAAGGAAAATATCATGGAAATGCCGATGAACTGAGCCGAAGACCCTGCAAAAATGACTACAGACATTGCTGCAAAAGAGAGGTTGAGCTAACCAGGTGTCATCAAGCTGAAGTCAAAGTGACTGAAGAAGTTGATGATGGTGAAGTTTGGACCAGGTATAAATATTAAAGCAGAGCAGGAGAAAGATCAAGATTTGAAGCCAATAAATGATTTTCCAAAAGCAAGTGTTTTGCACCCTGCTTGGGAGAAGTTGTCTAGTCTAAGCCCTGTGACAAAGAACTATTGGGCACAGTGGGACCAGTTGAAGCTTGAAGATGGTATTCTTCTCTGGAGATGGGAAAGTGACGACCTGGCAAACGGTTATACCAAGAAAATTATTGGAAGTTGTGCTGCGTCAATCCCATGATAGTTTAACAGGAGGACATCTCGGAGTTAAGAAGAGATTGAGTCACCCACGACAGAGATTTTACTGGATAGGTATGAGGCAAGATGTGGAAGAATGGTGCTAAAAGGGTACCCAAGCATAAGGGACGTGCTCCAACGAAGTTATATCAAGTTGGTGCACCAATGGAAAGAGTGGCCGTTGACATTGCTGGTCCTTTGCACCAAACTCGTGCTGGAAACAAGTACATTTGTGTGGTGATGGATTACTTCACCAAGTGGCCTGAGGCATATGCAATACCAAATCAGGAAGCTACAACTGTAGCTTCGGCTATTAGTGATTTCTTCTTCAGATTTGGTATGCTATACAAACTGCATTCAGATCAAGGCCGTAGCTTTCAATCAGCTGTGTTCCATGAATGCTGCAAGTTGTTTGGCACATGAAAGATCAGGACAAAGCCACTTCACCCACAGTCTGATGGGATGGTAGAAAAGTACAACTGGACACTGGGACAGGAATTGGCAAAGTTTTGTAATAGCCGCCAAGATGACTGGGATGTCTTATTCCCTCTACTGTTGATGGCTTATAGAACAGCAGAGCATGAAGCCACTGGATACACTCCAGCAAAGTTGATGTTTGGTCGGAAACTTCGGTTGCCAGTAGATATGTTAACAGGACGCCCACCTTATGAAGAGTTGCCTGAAAATGTGTCAGCGTTCGTGAAGGTGTTATCAGAAAGGATGGATGATATTCACCATCAAGTGCATTCAAACTTGAAAACGTCTGCTGATTCGATGAAGCTACGTTATGATAAGAAGTCTATTGCTTTGTACCAGGAGACAAGGTGTGGTTGTATAATCCAAGGAAGACCAAAGGGAAGTCTCCTAAATTGTCTGCTCCATGGGAAGGACCATATAACATAGTGGATCGTCTCTCAGACGTGACTTTCTGAATAAAATGTGGTCGGCGAGGTGAGCCAAAGGTGGCGCATGCCAACAGGCTTTGGCATTACCATGGTCCAGGACTTTTCAGTTGGGACGAAGTGAACAACGATACAAAAGACGCCGCTGAAAACGTGTCACCTGGAAAACCCACTGTCGAAAAAGAAACTCTACTGGGTTTTGAGAAGGGAAACAGTGAAGTCGTTGATGAAGTTACTACCACTGATGTGACTATTACCGATAATAGGACATTTTTTGATGGAGCAGATGAACTTTACGTGAAGCAGAAGCCAACGAGACACAGACCAGTATGGAAGAAGAAACGTACAGTAAAATTAAGAGACTTTGTTGAATTTTAATTTTGTTTTTGTAAATTCTGTACATTTAATTAAGTTATTGTTAATTATCTATTAGTTTAATTTAAGTGGCTATCGTTCGGGACGAACAATACTAAGGAAGGAGCAGTGTTACGAC
>NW_013665708.1:666839-671547 GCF_000517525.1 Limulus polyphemus | reverse complement strand
CTCTGCTTTCTTCCATCCAGTCACTCTTCTATCCAATTAACTAACTTATCCACCCCCCACAGATATAGTTTTTTGACAAGCCTTTTATGTGGCACTTTATCAAATGCTTTCTGAAAATCCAGATACACCAAATCTACACCTGAAGACGAAAGGCGGAAGACTTTCGAAACGTCGTCCTCTACATCTGTAGTTTTCTACAACAGGCAGTTGCTGTCCATTTGAAACTTAGATTGAACTACTCTTTAGATTGTATTTATTTACTAAAACAATGTACTTAACCCGTTTTACGATTTACCTGTAAGATTAATTACAGCTAAGCCTAAAAGTACAATTCGTGTCCTAATCTTAATCTAACGTTGTAACTTGTAGTTGTAGTTCAGATTGTACCACTGAGCTCTAATTTAAAACATTAACCCGAGTATTTTTTTACCAGTCTCACTATATCTACTTAATCTTTTGTTATTCAACCCAAATCATTACAAATGATAATATTAGTATTAAATAATAATAAAAAATCTATAACAGTATAACTCATTCCAATATTTTCTCTTTTCCTTAGCGCCCAATCGTCACACCTCACCATAAGTACTAAAACACAGTACTACATATAAAAAAATAAACACATTGTAAAGCAAAATGTCCTAGTTGGGGGCTTGCCCTAATTATACAGATTAAACGCATTTAATAATGTCGAACCAGCTGCGAACAACGAAGCAATTTCATTTAAGAATAACAGGTGAAATATATACTGTGATTGGCAGAAGCGCGCAAAGTCAACGATGAATAGAAATTCCACTCCTGATGAACCCTCTTTTCGAAGATGGAGAGTGTATGGCTACCTTTTCCAGACTATTTTGTACAATATTTTGTCCTCATAAATAATTTATATATTTATCTAGACACACACACACACACATATATATATATTTATTTATTACACCTTCTTATTCTTTAGATGGCGCAACTTTGATATCTCATAGCCTTTAACCTTTGGGTAGATTAATGTCAAATCGAATTGTTCTTGCACTAGTAGACTAAATTTTTATGGATTAACGGTAGTCGAAATACTTCCCATAATTGTTCGCATTAGAAGTTTGATAAACTGTTTTTATTCGCACAGGTTTAGGTTTTATGCAAATGTAATATTGGACTGCAAAGTGAAATGGCTTCTAGGTTTGGAACGGTGTTGGTCGGTACGTAGAACTACGACTGCCATTGTACCAATACCATTTGTAAATTGTATCACTAGTATTAGCATTATTCATATCGGATTTTTAATTTGGTTAAATTTCTATATATTTTTTGTTAACACGAGTTTTAAGTGTAATTTTCTTTCTTAATTATTCATAGGAAGTCCTCCAACATAGCCTGATCTGTGGCAGTGATCTCCACTAACCCATAGTTTATAATATTTATAACTGTGATTACATTTACAATACAGTTCATGATATATCATTGTATAACTACTACTAGTAGTACTAGTAATGCTATTACTATTGATATTATGTAGTTGTACTGGACTACTATACTAAGCGTACTGTCAAATATTTTGAGTCAATAACTTGAATGAGAAAATGTACTGAAAGTGAGATTGCTCAGACCTCTTCTAGTAAAATATGCAACTGAAACACTAAAATATAACTAAATGTAGCCTTTCTAATTCATGTTCCTATACAGTAATGTTTCAAAAGTGACAATGCCTCATGATTAGTAGTAGCTTATATAATCATTTATACTTTTGATAAATTGCTGATTAGCTAACTTGAAAAGTAGTACATCACTAACTAAGTAACTTTAGAACTATTTAAGAAGCTGAATAGTGATTATGTAAACTAATCACTGAAAATGACTGAATTTAAATTACTAAAATATTATACATCAAAGGTTTTAAATGAGCTCAAATTGCAGATATATCAACTAGCAAGTCAATCAGTAAGTTTAAGAATAAATTAAACAGGTCTTTAGTTCTTTTGTGCTCCAAAGGAAATAAGTTCAGAAGTGTGAACTATTCCAAAATGTTTAAAACATTTTAACTCTATTATTGTCATAATCGAATTCTGCTCTTTTTTCCAACATGTCGAGGGCTTGGAATTCATAATTCCAGATGATATTTTAGAGGTTGTGGGGAATATATGAGAAGGGGTTTTTTAGGCATAGTTTGGAGTAGGGTGGTAATAGAAAATGGGATATCCTAGGTAAGGCAAATGGCTTATTGTTATCCCTTGGAAATGAAATGCTAACTTCTTCCTTTTACAGATAATCACACATGTTCTTAGAAGGTTAGACACCAATGCACCTCTCCCACAAAAAGTGAGATATTTCCAAATTTTTCTACCCCCAAGTGCATATTTATGTATTTCTTAGTATTAAAGCTCCCTAATCATATTCTTTTCCATTTACCAAGACTGTCAAAATCGTTTATAATATGAGAAACAATCTTAAAAGAATTGGCTCTTCCTAGCATCTTAATATCACTATCAGTAGCAAATTTAGAAATGTTACTGTGGAAGAAGTCTTCCATAAATAGCCCTGAAGAATTGCACTATTCACAATTTTTCACTCTGTAAAATGCTCATTTAACACCCTTAAGTTCATTTTCATTATTAACCCGTGTATTTTTTTACCTGTTCCATATCCACAAGTACTTTATCAAAGTTTTATGAAAATTAAGATGCACAGTAACTACTAGGATGCCTGTTAAAAAAAATTATATGGAAGCTAACAAGCTAGTAAGAAAAGACAGCTTTTTTAAAACCAAGCAAATAATCACTAATCAAATAAAAGCTTGTCAAATACTTTTCTAATTGACTTCTGACAACAGGATCTAATAATTTGCTAAATACAGAAGTCATACTAATTAGTGTATAGTTTACTAGACCCCCTCATGATAATTTGTATTTGGAAACAGTGATCACATTGACAACCTTCTAATAATGATTGGAATATGTCTAAGAAATATTTAAAACATAATGTAACATGAGGTTTTGAAATTGCTGAGATAAATCTTATATTAGAGCCAAGTTCTCAAGCCAGATAATTTATATAAATAGCTTTTATGAATAAAAAATATTCAACTTTGTATGGGAATTTTTGAGATAGCATAAAATTCTTAAAGAAAATTAAAGCTTACCATTTATTGCTATTGACATGAACTGAAATGTTGTTGTTGAACTATTACTAGACATTTGGTTAAGTTTCATGTTTTTTAAATGGTATTTAGACACATTAGAATTAATTCCATGTGTTCGTTATGAAATTTAGGTAATACTAACTCTCCATAATTTCACATCCCATTTCTTAGTTTTATAAACATTTAAATAATAATCTTATTCACTAGTTACAGTGCAAAAATTATATTCAGAGTATTGCTATTTCAGTGATGAACACTTGCTAAATAACAGTAAGTATATTGTACTTAACATAAATAGCCAGATGCCGGCTCTAATTTATAAATTATTGTTACTAATAGGCTGCACATTATGGATGTATAACTTAAATAATAAATAAAGGTTGAAAAAAATTGTATGAATATAAATTTAGTAAGAGATGAGAATAATATCAAAGTAAGTGAATTACACCATTGTTAGTTTAGTGATTATAATTTATATAATATTATAATCAGGATTTGGAGTTTCAAGTCCAATTACCAAAGAACTCCAAGAAGGTGGTTTATTATTTGGTATGAAGTGTTATTGGAGGATGAGAAAAATGCATTACTTTAATTAATTACGTTAATTCCATATGAAGCTCCTGCCCAGTTTCTTTTTCTCCTCATTATTTTAACCTTACTATTTATTTTCACTTGTTTTTGAAAGTTATGATTGATCAAGAGTTCTTTAAATCTGCTTTATGAAATGCTAATTTTTTTCTGAATTTTTTTGAAAGGTGGTGGTAGTGGATTTATTGGTTCTGCCCTTTCCAAGGTACTTCGAACAGCTGGTTATGATGTCATCACAGTGTCTCGAAAGCCTGGAGTTTGGCAAATAACCTGGGTATAATTTCTTCTTTATTATTTGAAAATACTTCTAACTGGATATTTGTTAAAAAATGACTTTTAAGTCATAGTGATTAATGCAACAATTCTAATTTTAAATGACTTTAATCACAAAATTTCTCTTGAAGCACCATATATTTAAACATGACTTATAAATTACAAAATATTGTAATGCAGTTGTTAAAATTTCTTTTATGACATGAGTTATGAAGCATGTTATGTATTACAATTTTGAAAGGTCTGAAACTGAGTTAAATGATACTTTAAATTTAGTAGTTAAATTGTACTTTGGATTTAGCAGTTAAGGAAAAGCCGATATATAGTCAGTTTATGATATTTGCCAACAAGGTTGATACAAACAATTTTCTTTTTTTAACACAAATGTTTCAATATACAAACAACAATACAGTTTACAATAACAGTTATTACAAATAGTTATTACAAACACTGATGTATATACAAGAATTCCTTTCTAGTCTGGAACTTCCTTTATGTTATTGAGGGTTCACATTGAGCTAGTTAATTACGAGTTGATGTTGGTGCAATTCGCTTAACAGGAGCTAGCTAGCTTTGTCCTTCGTTATTTACCAGCCACAAATGCCGAGTTTTCCACCGTAAAGGTATATAATATTTTTGTAAAAATACTAATATCCGATAAGAATCCACTGAAGTTAAATGGTTTGTAATGTTCGAACTTTGTAAATGCTCCTAGTT
>NW_013665708.1:649876-665839 GCF_000517525.1 Limulus polyphemus | reverse complement strand
AGAGAATTAGGTGGGGAGTTTCGCAATACTTTTTAACTATATAAGTTATGTTACACTTGTAAATATAAATTTAATTCAAGCAAACATCAATATTAAAATAAATATATAATAATAAATCCATCACAAGCATTAATAAACAATTTTTGAATCATCAATAATTATTTGAATGTTATTCTTAAAGCCCAGAGTGTTTTAATATGAATAGTTTGTTGTAGGGTTTGCCAATTAATCAATTACTAATAATTAGCCAGTTAATTTTTCTAATTATTCCAACTATTATGTTGTCTCTTCTTTAACTTCTTTTGATATACTGTGTGATGCAGTCACAAACAAAACAACCCACTCACAATTGCTTCCATAAATTCCTGTACATGTGCTAATCCTATGCTTGATAGGTTGGTAGTTTGGTATGAAATTTAGACATAATCAGTATTAAAAGTGATATTGTTCAGTAAAGTCATTGGAATTATTGAATGGTTTGTTTGCTTTTTTTTAGTGCTAGATAAAAAATGGGCTGTTTGCACTGTATTCCCCTCAGGATTTGAACCCTGAATTATAGTATTATCAGCCCTTAAACATTCCATTGAGTTACTGAGGAAATAATCAAATGGAAAGAATGTCATTGGATGCAGCAATAACTTTCCTTTCTCCTACCTTTACAGATCCACATTGATCCTTTACTGCCACTGAGTCAGATAACAATGAATCAGTATTTAATGTTCAACAATAAGTTGATGGAATGAAAGTATCTACAGTGTATTACATCTTGATCTTAAATTATGATAAATGTTTATAGATTAATATAAAGCAAAATCTAACATTTTGTGCTTACTCCCTGATTTGTAAAACAAACATGTCCTAGATTTCTTTTAACATGTTCTGTTTATAATTTCAGGAAGATTTAGCCAGTGATGGGCTTCCTGATAATTGTGTGGCAGTGGTTAGTTTGGCAGGGCAGAACATCCTTGATCCCCGAAGAAGGTTTGTAATTGATAAAGTTAATAAAATGCATCTTATTTTAAAGCAATGGTTTATATACAGCTCTTATATTACAATATACAGTCTGTTTTTCCATAGTTAAGAAATATATTTGAGATATTGTTTCTGTAGATCTGATAGAGATATGCTGATAAATTATTAAAATAGTTTGTTTATTCAGAAGTGTATAAACCATTATTATGGTTATGGGTGTAACATTGAAGCTGGTCAAATTGTATATAAATCCTGAAAATAAATAATGTAGCAACAACAAGGAACCATATAGTCCTTCAAGACTGTTTTTACATACACACACTTCTCAGAAAAGTAAAAATCTAAACCCACCTTCTATTTTTCAGGAAATCATCAATTCCACATTTAAACTCATGAAAAGTGTGGTGACCTCTGAACAGTAGGAGAGGATTCTAGTAGTTGAGTAATGTCTGGGAAACTGCAACACACAACCTTGGCCTAGAATTACTGTAGACAGGTGGCTTTGGGATGCCTCCCCTCAGGATCAGATGACGTGTCTTTTGTGGGTAGGGTCAACTAAGTGCCAGCATTGGAGTATTGGGAATCTTCAACAAGTGCTGTAGACATTATGTCCAGTACTTGTGGGTGTATATAGTGCCCAAGAAACCCTGGCACTACTATGCTGTTTCAGTT
Source organism: Limulus polyphemus (assembly GCF_000517525.1). Lineage (NCBI taxonomy): Eukaryota > Metazoa > Arthropoda > Merostomata > Xiphosura > Limulidae > Limulus > Limulus polyphemus. The sequence continues at coordinate 664,195 of NW_013665708.1, read as the reverse complement.
GGACAATATAGCACATCTCCCGGTTGTACTACATAATGGGTGAGGTCATTGGGTACAAAATAATTTTCTCTTTAGTTATGGATTAGCAAAATTCAAAACTTCAGACTGACTGGCATTTCACAGACATATTTTTAGTACAAAAACTTTAGAAACATATTTGGTTTTTTGTGTACAAATCTGTTGACACCACTCAACTACTAGAATCCTCTCCTCCCCTTCAGAGGTCACCAAACATGGCAAACATGTGGATAAATGTTTGGATCTTAGAAGATAAACTGTAAAGGAAGAATCTTCCCTAGGAGGGCCCTTCATCACATACAGGAAACCACATTGAGGGGTTAATTTTTCTGATAGGGTTGTCTTATGGTATGATTGCCATCAGCAGTAGTGAAGGCTGGCGCATAACAAACATGTGGGTGGATGTTTGGATTTCAGAAGATAAACTACTGACAACAGTGAGTGATTAGGTCCAGTTACATCTGCCCTAAGGTACAGGATTGTTAATAATCCTCAGAACCTGCCTTTGTTTGGTAGGATCATGCTTATTTGATGTGGACCTACCTCGTCAATCCAGAAAAAGTGGTCCCCTCCGAGATCTCCAAAATATTCTAGGTGTAAATGTCCATACAGGTACAGGATGTTTGCTGTAATTTGTATGATATTGAAGCCTTGATTAATTCTTACCATCCTGACTGGAGATGTTTCTGAACACTGCTAATACTGCCATCATTCAGCAGTTTTCCTTGCATAAGAAAGACAGATTATGGATGTTGTTTTTGGAGGTTTAGCTTTTGTGGTTGAGCAGCTTGCACCCTCCATGACTGTGGCATCAATTTAGGATGTTGTACCAATATCACGTTATGTTTGTTTTACCTGTCACTGGGTTGCTGCAGATCTTGATGTGATGGGATCAGTCTTTGGAGCATATGCCATAGAGGTATTCACATGTTCCTCTTTTCTTTCTTGTTGGGTCTGAAATGATCTTTTGGTTAGGTGCTCATCTTTCAATCTGTGGATCAAAGAAAGAAAAAACCATTACCAAACATACTTTGCCTTTCAGCCACAGGGGGCATTATAATGTCAGTAAAAGATAGCACAAGAATTGACAATGGGTGGTGTTAATTGGCTGCCTTCCCTCTAGTCTTTCACTTCAAAATCATGGATGGCTAGTGCAGATAACTCAAGTAGCTTTGCTAAATTTCCAACAAAGAAACAAAAAACTTCTTTGTTTTTCTTGGAAGGTAGACACTGATCCATGAAGTAGTGATTATTTTCTCATAATTCTGAAGGAAATTGGCGACACTCGATGACCTCTGACTCTTTGCTTACATTGTATGTTAGAGAAGGCTAACTGGCTCTTCTTCACTGCTATTCTGGAGCTTGTTCCTGTTGTTAATCTACCCTCTATTCATGACATGTGTGGAGGCAGTAACTAATTATATTGTCCCTAAAACATTGACATGTTTAATGTGATGTGCTCATTCATGGTGGACACCTCAACTAATGGGCATGATGGCTCAGAAGTGGTCCTGGAATATCTTCTACAAATATCCCACTCTTACAAACTGAATAGTCTATCGACAGGTTTGAACATAATTCACTTCAAATATCTATTCCATCACGAGTTCCAATATCATTTGGGAAAAGATTTGAATAGTGAATGAGAAATATTCCTACCATCTTCTTTAGATCTTGCAGCTCAGTAGCCAAGAAGTTACTAATTTACAGGGTATTGCTAACAAACTCTTTTGGAGAGCTATTTTCTCACCTTTCAATCACTTCCATTTCTTCCACTACACTGGCCAAAAGACTGTCACCATAGTTCAGGACTAATTGTCTATATGGTTATATTCAACCATTTGCTCTGATGGAACTTAAACTTGCTCTAAATTGGTCTGGCAGTACATCAGTCATACCAGCTGACATTCATTACGAGATACTGAACCCTTTCTCTCCTGCCTCTCTTGATCTTCTGGTAGTTTGAACTAGGTTTGACAGGAAGAACATTTTCTAGATGTAAAATGTTGAGCTATTGTCATCCTTTTTTTCCAAGCCCGAAAAGGACCTCAAGATTCCTTCTAGTTATAGATCTATTGCTTTCACTAGCTGTCTGTAAAATTTTGAAAAGGGTTGTTAATACTCAACTTTTTAGGTTCTTTGAATCAAACAACCTTCTCTGCACTATCCATTGTGGTTTCTGCAGACAGTGGCCCACTTTGGAACACCTTATTTGACTTTAAAGGTCAATCAGGGAAGCCTTTATCAAGAGGGATCCTCTTGTTTGACTGTTTTGATCTTGAGAAGGCTTATGACACCACATGAAGGATCATCATTTCATAGATCTCCCATTCATGTGGGTTGCATGGCCATTTTCATAATTTTATTTGTAATTTTTTTGGCTATGTCTGTTTCACATTTTTTAGCATAAAGATCAATTCTGTCAATGACCAACTTTCTCATATACTTGCAAACAGCCTCTTTGTCAAAAAATTTCAAGTGAGTGAGAGCATTTTATTGCTGCTACTCAATATATCTTATTTGATAACTAATAAGTAAAACTGTGTGAGTTAGGACTAGTGCAAAAGGTTTCAACTTTTTGCCAATTGAAATTGTTTGCATACATTTTTGCACCAGCAAGATTTGCACCCTGAACTTGCTCTATTTGGGAGGTGCAGCAATTCTTGTATTGGTTGAGGCAAAGTTTTGGGACATCTCTTTGACCAAATTCTGACATTTATTTTGTACCTGAAACAGCTTAAAATCAAGTGTAAAAGGGTTCTAACATCTTTTGTGTCCTCACATTTCGGGGATCAGATATTTGTTTTGTGTTCAAGATCAATTGTGCTGCCATTCTGTCTAAGCTGGATTATGTGTATGTCTGGTCTAAGCTTTATGTTAGATATACCCAATTGATTCATTTGAATTTAATTAGAGAAATATGATTTAGATAGTTATAAAGTGTGAATATTAAATTTAGTATTTTTAGAAGCAATAATTCATCACAGGTTTGCTTACATAAGTGTTTACCAATCATTTGTTGTGAAGTTCAATTGTGAATTGACATCATGTTACTTGAACCTTCTGAACTTTTCTCATTGCTTTAAGTGAGTATTGTTACATCATAAAGTATCGTAGCTTATAGAAAGTTCTAGGCCTCAGTCAGGCAATATATCGGATATAGGCAACTAAGTAACTCAATTAAGTTACTGAAAGTATAAGTGAAGTTTAGACTGTGTGATTGTGAGTTTAGCTATAAAGAGCATGTAGTGGCAATTTCTAAAGTGAGTTTCACAGCTTGTATTATAAAATAATAGAGATAGAGGAGAATAATTTGTCTTGTCAAAGGGTGCTGTAGAGTAATTTAACCCCCTTTGTGTGGACTTGGACGAAAAAAGAGACAATTATTTTAAGCTCTGGATACAACTGTAGTAACCAACAGTTATAGTGGTGATTTTAAAGTGAATATCACAGATTGTATTATAATAACAGAGTAAAGGAGAATAATTTGTTTTGTCAAAGGGTGTACTAAAGTAATTGAATCTAACTGTATGGACTTTGATGAAAAAGAGAATTATTTAAAGCTTTGGATACAACTGTAATAACCAATAGTATAACAAATATTTGTTCATATGTTTGATTTCTTTTGAATATATTATTTTAAAACAATGTGTGCTGTTTGTTTATTGTTGAAACAAGTTGCAGGCACCTAATGTAAAGAATCCTGCCCATACACGTACCTAAAAATCTGACACTTAGGCCAGGAAGATGTTAGACCCTGTGTTTCATCAGGGGCTTTGGCTCTACACAATGGCTTTCTGCATTTCTCCTGTTCAGAATTTGTAAACACAGTCCCATGAGCCCCAATTTCACCTCGGATGTTTTCATCTTTCTATGCACTATACTGCAAAGCTTCAATACCTGCCATCACATCCCACCTGGCCATGTGTTTTTATGCCTCTTTGGGCTATGCTTTTTGCAACTGGACAGTCTGTTATTTTACCTTTGGTCTTGATATCTAGGTAAACTTAAAAAGGTCTGATAGTGGATGATATTGTAAAACCTGTTGATAAGTTCATTCCACCATGGTTTGTTATCATCCCCACTTGCAATCTTTCTTTGAGTCACATGAAAAAGTTGAAGTATTGACTTCTCTTTTAAAAAACCTTTCAAGAAGCCATCCTTTGTGTTCCAATTTTTACAAATGATGTTTGAAATCAGATGACACTGTGAGTTCACCCATGGTTTAATGCAGCTCTGAAATTGCTAACATGATCTCTATAGATTCTATGTTGACTGCCAAGTTGTATTTCATACCACTAGCTCTGAATCATATACAGGCAAAGTATTACACTAATTGTACAATATATATATAGACTTGCTGAGCTCTTTAAAGGCTCTGGAATTACATAATGTTAGTTATCATCTAATCCTTGTGGACATTCAGAAAGATTGGCTTGTATCATGTTATCGATTTCTATTCAGTTTTTCTGGATTTTTGGCCATTTTGGAGTTTGTTTCATTACTAGTACAGACTAATTTTGAAGCTTTAACAGTGAGCTCATTTCTTCAGTATTACATATCACAAAATTGGATCAAACCTATTATCAAGGCCAAGCTTTATGCCAACTGGCAGACAACTTGGAGTGAATAACATCACAACAAGTCTTTCCAAATAAAGCCTACTGTTTCTGATTGGCCGTCTAGTTTGTGTAGAATCCAGAAAGAGAAAATTGTCCTGGCAAAGCTCTACATTAGCCACAGTTTTCCTACTCATCACTTCCTTTTACGAGTGGTTGACCCATCAGTGTATGAGACACTCAATTTTACTCTCATGCCATATCTATGATGCTGAGTGACTGCAGTATTTCAGATGTGGTTAGTTGTGATGTTCAAGTTGATTTGGATAGTGTTATTGGTAATATCAACACTATTCAAGTTGATCATGTTTTTTTAGCTTTTTTATGGATAATACTTTTTTCCTCATATGTGATATTTTTTCCATTAAGGCAAATTTCCTTTACATTTTCATTATCTTAACAGATTGACCTATTTTGTCATGATTGTTATTTATACAAAAAAAAGCTCATTGACACAGGAAACCATATTGCCATGTAGCCACAACAAAAGAATACTAAAACTGTTAACTAGAGCCTAGCCTGCCTTTTAGCCAATATTGAACTTGTGTCTTCTCATCCTATTATCAGTATCCTTTCTTTGATAAGGAAACCAAAACTGTACATGGTATATATAACCTGAAATTACATTAGATTTACTACAAGCAACAGAGCACTGCCTCAGGGGCTTGAATTACTTATCTTCCAATATGCTAAAATCCTTTTCAGTTATGCTACTGAATGGTTTCCCATCTATATAAAACGTGTTCCAAATTATGATAACCCAAATGCATGACCTTGACCATCGCATAATTAAAGGTCATTTGTCCAATGTATCAATTGAACTAAGTCATTTTGTTATATTTCAACATCCTCAATAGAGCTAGAAATGTCGAGTTTATTTAATGTCATCAGAAAACTATTAATTTACTAATTATTTCAAAAAAGAGGTTTTTTTTCTTAGATAATTTAGTTATGATATTATGTTGTTTTTTTTCTAGAAAGTTGTAGCCAAGAGTTAAATAAGATAGGATGTTTTTATCTTGTGTTTCTGTGGGAAAATGCAATTTATCTGCTTTGTGTTTTGTCTCTTTCAAAGGGTGTACTCTAAGATTCGAGCATGATGTTTGACTCTAGTGTTCTTTGGAGAAATGTAATGTTAGGTTTTAAGTAAAAAGTGTAATGTTAGTATTTCTCTTGAGAGGTGTAGCACAGGATTTAAGCAGAATAAGTTATAAAATTTTGTTTCTTTAAAAAACAAAGGAAATCAAGTAGGTGAAGAAATAAATTTAGATGTACTATTTTAATTTTTGTTTACTTTGCAAAGATGGACTCCAGGGTTTAAACAGAATGTATGGGCTAGCAGGGTCAACACCACCAAATCACTAGCAGATGCCATCCAGAACACGAAGACACCTCCAGAGGTATTTGCTACAATCTCTGGAGTGGGTGAGTTATTCATTTAGTTCTTATGTGAAATATCTTTGAAAGTTTGATAGAAATTGGCTGATTCTTTCTCACCTTGTTCACTTTTCACAACAAAAAGGTATTTTTTTTTATAAATATACCTCACAAAAATTGATAATAAATATTAAGCTTTAAATTTTTATTTCACAGTTTATTATTTAGTTGTATTAAAAAAAGCACAGGATTGGTTAAAAAAAGATAAAATTGGCACTAAGGGTAAGATAAACAGAATGCTGAATAAACTAAGACTATAAGGTCAGGATAAAAAAATATTGAAGAATCACATTTTCACAGTAGGATAAAAAGGATGTTAATTAAATCAACACTTAGAAAATAAGATAAAACTAGAAAGGACATACATATGCAAGTAACTGCAATATGTCTCTCCCCATACACCTTATTCATTAAGACCTTTAGTTACAGTAAATCTCAAGAGAGAGAGTGGTATTCAAGGCTGGAGAATGAAGCATAAACTATAGCATATATATATATATTTCAGAGGGATGGATACTTGACACAATATCAACTTAGAGACTTTTTTGTTGAAAAATATGTATTGGAACATATTGAAGTGTGACCTTAGCGCAGGCATCGACAAATATTTTCAGATCTAGGAACCAGGTGTGCCTAACCTATCTTCGCTACTGTTTGTACTGGGAAATGGGGGCTACAATAGTACCTCGATTATCCCTACATCCGTGATCCTCGATTATCCACGTTTTTTTTATTTTCCCCAAATTTACTCAAAATAATTGAGTCATTATAATTCTAGACAATAATTTACATGTTTTGGAGAAATTGTCACTCAGAAATTAATTTTGGTTGCAAAAGTTCTGGTGTTGCATGGTATCTGGCATTTTTGCATGCAGGATCTGGTGAGCATTCAAATCGTAAGTCAGTCGGTCTCTTAAATTCAGAGCTCCCTATCATATGCATTGTAAATTGTTTTACCTTTTTCCCCAATAACTTCAAAAGAAAGGCAAAAATCCCTAATATATCTGTGTAATCTTTAAGAGTTGTTTCAAGATATCTTTGTGCAAAGTCTAATCTAGAATGGTTGAAATATAGAGGAATAGTAGACCATTAATACTTAATTAAAACCTTAATACTGCAAACTGTTTTGACTCTTAACTCCTGTAAAATTGCAAAGAACAAGTCTCATACTTATCAGCTTCAGTATCTGGAGACAGTGGCTGTGTTTGTTCTGTGGTAGCCCCATGCAAAGCTGAATTCTGAGGCCTGTATTCTTACCAGTTAAATTATGCTACAATACTATGACTTCCAAACAGGGTAACAACTACTCTCCATATTGATAATTGAATGTGTTGTATTTTACTACAGTAATCACAAATAGCAGACTTGGAGATGATTAGAATATTATAAGGTTAGAACTAACATTAGTTGGAGTAAAAAGAAAAATCAAAGAAAAGGAAAACAAGAATTGGGTAGTTATATTCCAAAACATATTTACCATCTGCTGACACGTAGTTATTCCTTGACCTCCAGCTTTGCCCATCTAAGCATTGGTCTCCCTTGCTCCAGTGTTTTGTACCCCACTTAATTGCCCTTGGTGATATTTGTCTTGTGTTTCTTTCCCTCTATGTCAATACACCCTCTATCATGGTATTGTATATAAACACCTCATTCAGGTAATTGTATCACTTTTTCTCAACAAGCGTTTGGTCACGCTTTCCTCTATCACAGTGCTGTGCTTGGTTATACTGTTGCTTGCTATTTTGGTGTTGCCTTGTAAATTTCATTACAATTAAAAGTAATAAATTCGTTTTTGCTTTTCCTTTTTGATTGGCCAGTTGGTTTATGGTATGCATTTGAGGGTGAACCTCGATATTCTGGAGAGAATTTAGATTCTTTTTTTTTCTGCAATTATTTTTTGTCTGTTCGCTTTTCAGTTCCTCTGTGGGACAGTGGTACATTTGCAGACTTGCCGTGCTGGAATTTGAGGTTTGATTCCCTATAGTGGTCACAGCAAATAGACCAATGTTACTTTGCTCTTACAAACAAACTTACCTGACTACATGTTGTTCCAATCACTGTTAATCAACTCAGTCTTTAACTGACATACGAACAAAAAGGTGGTATCTTTGGGATAAACCTTTGATTCGTTTTCTTCCATTGGTTAATAGTGTCTGAAGTTTTGGGTCTTCTCCCCAGTTGCTTTTAAGCCTGTACCATCCTTGAGGGCTGTTATGTCTGGCATTATCTCCTTCAACAGATATTGTGTTTCATGCAGGGTGGTTTCGTTATATGCAGGGACAGTTATGCCTTATCAGAACTTCATGATTTCGCCTACCACCACCAAGTGGGACCATATTCCAATTCTTATATCATGCATCTGCTCCTTGAATTTTGGGGTTCTATGGTGGAGATTTTAGTTCACTTGCATATATTAATGTCTCCTGGTGGGACAGGGTATGTCTATAGATACACCATTCTAATCTTCTGTTTTCCTTCCTACATTTGTTGGAAACATCTCTGGTTCACCACCTGCGTTGATGACGAGCTGGAACCATTGTTAACATGTCCTTTGGTTTGTTTGTTGACTTCCCCTGTCATCCCTGTTCTTTTTGGCATCTCGACTTTTATTGGCAACTACAGGGAGTCTTAGTTCCATCCATATTTGAAAGTCTCGACCCTGGACATCAACCCGTCAGTATAGTTTGTCTATTTTCACGGGTTCTGCTGTTCAGCAGGATTGCCATCAGCAGCATCAATGTTTTTTGTATGCATTCAGGATCTGTGGGGGCTAGTCTTCAAGGATTTCTGGACATGAGATACCCTTACCCATAGATCCCAAAGATCTACAGGCCCTTGAATTAGATCTTCAACTTTATCCACCCAACCTGTTGGATTTCCATTTCTTGCAGTTCTTCGTGAATTAAAAGCTCATTCTAGGGCTATTAGTGTTTGACTGGTCTGGGGGTGGTAGGTGAGTCATACTTGTTCTTCCTCTTCAGGCATAGCTGGTTGGAGTGGTTTATACTGTTTGTCCACAGAATGCTTTCACATTCTACCACTGTCCTCAGCCCAATTCTTCTTATCCAAGACACTCAAATGGATAAGGGGATTAATCCTTTTCACCAGTTCATCTAATCACTCTTTCTCACTTCATTGACCAATTAATTTTGTTTATTTGAAACATTTCTATACATTAATTTCTTAAGTCAAATGTAAGAGCTTTACAGCTCATTACAGATGGAGAAAAGCAAATTTTCATATAAACATTTGATTATAAAGTTAAATATTCATTTATTATTTATAGTCAAATTGAACAGATTGGGAAACAGTACAAGGACAAGTTTATTTTAATTTATTTGAAGATTGCACTATGCTGATTTGAAGGAACTAAATCTGGTTAATTCATAACTAGAAATACTGCACTAGTTTAAAAATGAATGCTGGCATGTAGCCTTCCTTAACATGTGAAGGTCACACACATCAGTCTAGATGTGTAAAGTTTGTGAGGTGTTTCAAGCATAATTTCATCTCAAGTGTGTATAATTATAGATTTAAGCTGTAATTTAGAAAATTTTCCCCTTTTTTTTTCAAGTAAGATTTTACCAATAAATTGTAATAAATAACTTAAATTGTGGTGTAAGCACTGTATATCAATAAAACTTCTTTTATATCATTAAGGAAGTTTATTTTTTATTCAAGTATTTAACGAGTAGTGTTGAATATCTGTAACATAATCAGTATATCTTTTGTATAAGAATCAGTAAAATAATTAACTATTATTCTTAAATTCATGGTTTTATATAAGAATTTAAATATCACTTTACATTTATGGAAAGCTCCAAACTTTAAATTCAATCAACTAATTAAGTATGTGTTTCCAAATCCATCATAGTTACCAGAATTGGTAAGGATGGATTTCTACTAATCCACATTTCAAAAGATAAATTTAATATGTATGTAACCTCTGTCAATCAGGTTATTATAAACCATGTCAAGAAACAGAGTACACAGAAAACTCATCAGGGGGTGATCACGATTTCTTAGCAGAGCTTTGTCGTAAATGGGAATCAGCGGGAAACCTTCCTCCAGAACTTCCTGTCCGCCGAGTAATAGTACGATCAGGTATTGCTGTCAAGTTTGATATCTTAGAAGATAAATTATCCTCTGGAAAATAGAAAATATGTGGTGTAAGATTAAAGTGTAATTGTACTTTAATATTTATGGTTTAAACATGAAATGCTGGTGAAACCAACAGGCCTAAAGTTTGTGATAAATATCTGGAAAACTGCAAATGTTTCCTTTCCCTAGAATTCTCTTAATTTGTCCATTTTGGATTCAAAATCAGAAGCATATAAAAAAAAAAATAGAATTGCACATCTATCTTTTGCTCCTCTTAAGTTACTGCTCAAGTGGCTTTTCATTCAATATCATAGCTTCTCAGTTGGGTTAGGTGATGAGAGAAATGTTTTTTTATGTATGCAATATAATACAATTGATTTTTAATGCTTCTCTAGCTTTTGATACATTTAAGCCATAACTTTTATAATATAATGCATGATTAGATAGCAGTTGACAGAAACTTTTGTCTCTTGTTGTTCAACCCAAGTGGGCAGTGACATGTGGAAGGAAAAAAAGATGACCTGAAATTCTATTTTTACACACGCCACTTACTTTGAATACCAAATAGACAACTTAAGAGGAATGTGAGAAAAAGACATCTGCAGGTTACATGATTTTTATCACAAATTTTAGGCCTTTTGGTTTGTATTTGTAGTTTGTTTGTACTATCCTTGATTCAATGCAATTCACTAAATTTTCATACAGTGGGTTAAGTCATTCAGTAGTATTGGAGATTATAATAAAATAGTATATCTACAAAGTTGTGAAACAGTTTGTTTCATTAGCATTTACAAAAGGTGATGATTCCGTTAAGTTGCATGATTTCATTAACCTTACATTTGGACTGAGTTTAATTTGGAAAATTTTAGTTTACTATAATTCTGGATTTATTTCATGTATCTTCATACAATTTGATAAGCTTTTAGGAAACATTACAATATGTTCTACTTAAAAAATCAGAATTTTTAATAAAGTATCACTACTAAAGATTTGTTTGAATTTACTTTAATCAATCTTTTTCATCTTACAGTTTTCATATTTCATTTTACCTAACCTATAAAACCTCCTAAATGAATATCAAAACTTTTTTTCAGTACAACTTTATATTTTGTCTGCTATTTTCTATTTCTTAAAACTACAGGCTTGTTCCATTAGGCTGATCTTGTAAAACACCACAAAGAAAAAAAACAACGAAATAAATCTGAATTACTCTTTTTTTTCTTTCTAGAATGACTTTAGACTGTAACAGAAAGTTAGTTATTTATCCTAAACATCTTCAGCTTGTAACAGTTTACACCTGTTTTCGTTTAATCTTGTTTTATTGCCCTTTGAACCATATTTAAATACTAAACTGATAAATTATCCAACATGCATACTTCACTGAGACTTTTTAAATATTTACTTTCATTTGTTATCTTACCTAACCTAATAACTTTCTAGTTTCTACATTTTAGTTAGTTTTATAACAATGAATAAAAAACACTTGTATAAAAAAAAAAAAAAAAAAATGTAGTACTTATGTGCAGGTCGTGTACTTTCTAGCACTTAGTCTCAATAAAAGTTAACCTTAATTTCTGGTTTGGTTGTTGCTAGTAAGTTACTGAATTTTTATTTATTTCAAATATTCAGATTAGAACTAAAAATTGTAACACAAACAAAGAATACAATGTCTTATAGCTATAAGAATTTAATTGGCTTTTTAACTGCACTATAAGTGTCTTAAAATTACTCCCTTACCATGTTCAAGGTGAACTCAGCATTGGCAACTTTGAATTTGTAAGCCAAATAATTCAAAAGCTGTCATCAGAACAAGTTAGAATTTAGCTAAAATTTACATTAAAAAATTATTTTATTACTGGTCATAAATAACATAATAGCAAACATGAGAGAAAATTGTTAAAATTTTTTGAAATGCAGTATGTGATAGGAGGGTGTGGCATGTGGATTATTTGACTTTGTGGTTTATATATCTACATCAAGATGATTAGAGGCTATAGAATAAACTGTATCTCTGCAATATTTCTACCATAAGTTTGTAATTTGTACTGAAACTTGGAAACCCAAATATAGGTGGAAAGAATGTTTAAATGGGCATTTCAGATCAAACAAATATCATGTGCTACACAGAAGTGAAGATTGAAATTTATTTAAATACTTTCTTTTGAAACTAAGAAATATTAAAATTTAATGTAATATTAAAATTTGGCTTACTGGCTATGTTTTGTTGCCAGATTTATTGACAACTTCATAATAAATGTGTTTGATTAAATCTAGGATGCAACTCTGTAAAATGTACGTGAGATGAACATTGACTCTCACTCATACACATAGGGTTAATACTTAAACCACTCAGATACACTAGAAGGTACGAATAATGGCTCCAACAGTAATAATTTCACATTTTCTCAAATAAGTTGAATAACCTAAAGAAATAGACAAACTATTTATAAATCTTTCGAAAAGGCAGTGAAATGTAGGAAATAAAATAGCATACATGTGACAAATGCTATAATACTGCCTACTTCATACCTTATGGCAATTAAAATACTGTTTTAACAAGTATTTTACACAAATGAGCTTTTTAAAGTATCCTTGCTCTGATTTAGATGAAATTGCTTCATGATTTGCTATTTCCTAATCTACAAAGTTGATATTTACTGTCTTTCACATTGAAATACAATCATGTGATGGTTTATATGTGTATATTGATTAATTACATTTAAGCTACAGATATTCACACTATTTTAAAACTTGTAATTACATTATTAAAAGATTCAATGCATGCCTAAGTTGATATTAATTTCAGTGAAAAATAATTTCATTAAACATTTTGCTGCATTTCACTTAGATTTACCATTCAAACAGTTTTTAGAATTTTACATTCAGATTTGACTAGTTATTTGTAATATACATACAATTTGTTTTTATTCTTTTGAAGTCTTGTGTGCTTTTTATAACCATTTATTGGGTTTATGTATATACATTTCATATGTAGGCCTTGCATATTTCTTTTCATATTTCATGTGTAAATCATGTATGCTTCTTATTTTAAATGTCAGCTTTGTAATTTGTATTTATATGTAATCTCTGAGTATTTTTTATCACCCAAGTGTAAGCCGTATGTTATATAATCTAGAGATAAGGATGGTGATGTTTTTTGTTTATTTATTTATATTGACTTTATACTTTTTATTTTCTGTATCTTGTTTTAAAATATTTTTTATATATTTCAGGTGTAGTTTTAGGGAGACATGGAGGCATGATTCAACAGATGTTCTGGCCTTTTTACCTTGGCTTCGGTGGGCCAATAAGTTCAGGAACACAATACTTGCCTTGGATTCATCTTGATGACATAGTGGGCATATTTTTTCATGCAATTAGCAATGGTCATGTGTCTGGAATTTTGAATGGTGTTGCTCCTCAAGTCATAACCAACAGCGATTTCACTAAAGCTTTTTCTAGAGCCATGTGGAGACCTGCTATTATTCCTGTTCCAAAATTTGCATTGAATCTTGCCTTTGACAAAGAACGAGCTGTGATAATGACAGAAGGACAGAAAGTGGTTCCTAAGAGAACTTTAGAAGTAGGATATAAATATAAATATCCAGATATTCAGTCAGCTTGTAAGAACTTGGCTAGGCTTATCTATGTAGATCAGATGTGATGTTTTACAAATCTTGTATATTGTTTCTAACTAATGGACAAGTTTCTTCTACCTTTTAGAAAGGTGTTTCAGAAAATAAACTTGATTGTTATAGACTCTGTGAAGATTACACAACAATAACTTTCTATATCAACATTTTACTAATAATTTATTTATGAGTTGTTAGCATCACTATGCAAGCATTTAAAATAATACACTGAGCAATGATAGGATATTTTATTCAAACTTTCACCTATTCTAAGATGATATTCTTACTGAAATTTAAAAATACAGTTTGGGAGTACATTGAAACTGTTTGTTAGAGAAATTGGCTAAAGGTTTTGCATACACTTTGGTATTAGTCTTCACAAATGGGAAGTACTGTGGTTAGAGGCCAGGTGGCTAGGGTGCTTGAGTCGACAATCTGAGGGTCGCGGGTTCGAATCCCCATCCCACCAAACATGCTCGCCCTTTCAGCTGTGGGGGTGTTATAAAGTGATG
>NW_013665708.1:643696-649855 GCF_000517525.1 Limulus polyphemus | reverse complement strand
CCCTCTAGTCTTACACTGCTAAATTAGGGACGGCAAGTGCAGATAGCCCTCGATTAGCTTTGCACAAAATTTAAAACATACAAACAAACAAACTGGTTAGAATTATTGAGTATTAATTATCTTTAGATTAGTTATGAACAAACCAATTTTCAAAACAATCTTTCAAATTCCATACATGTGATGAAACTATTTCATAACAAGAAATAATGTTACCTTTTTTTTTTATTAACACTTAAAGATCCATTTATAGATAAAGATATTAATGCTGTAGCAAAAGTTGTTTGGTAGTTAACATTGTTAATTATCCCAACATCAAATTTATATTCTAAGGCCAGTCTTATTTTTATTAAAATTTATTTGTTTAAACACACAATAATTTTAAGAATAATATTTACTGTGCATTTCAAAACATTTTTCACTTTTAAAAATTCAAGTAACACATGTACATTTGTTTTCTTTAGATTGTACATTAAACCTCCAAACAACCTTCACACTCCATGAAAAGATTTTTTTAACGCATTGGTTATCTACAAGTTCCACATGTCTAAGCAGGTAGTTGGGCATAGGACTGTTTCCTTTGTTGTAATTGTGTGTTTTGAAAGTCCTAACTGCCGAACTAATTTCATTCGCATATACATAAAGATAGTATCTATTTTATAGCAGGAATTCAGTCCTTAAGTCTTAAAAGAAACTGAATTCTTAGTTGTGGTTTGTAAAATAATTTTTATGTCAGCCTGTGGATAATATTTTCTTAACTTTTTTTACTCCTTTTTTTTTAGAAGGTACTTGTTTGTCTGGCTCAATACCGTAGAATGAGGGTAAGCAGATAATATGGTATAAATAATAAAATTGGTGGTGTCATTTTTCTCACTATATTCCTTCAGTAGCACTTATTTTCCATTAATTAATTTGGATAATACATAATGTTACTGCACAACTGAAAAGCCCTGTGGATTATAATTTAAACTAATTTATTTTTTAAAATATAAACTGGGAAAAGTATTTTTGTAATAACAGCCAACTTAAAACCATTTACCTTTGTTTCAAATCTTAGTGTATGTCTAAACAATGGAGTTCTGAATTCACTTGCTCTTCTCTTGCAAATTTAATATATTAATGTTGTTGGTTGACAGTAATCCAAAAATATCTTAACGTGGGACTATTCTTTAAAACTATGAAAGTATCATCAGCATATTTTTGTAAATCATAGGTTTTTTGTATCTGGACAGTTCTTTAACCAGTTCTTTTTCACAAAGGAACAATATAGCCAAACCGGTGTTAGCTAATCTTGACCCCATGAACTTTATCATTAAGATTAATAAACTTGTGTAATATAAAATTTAAATCAAGTCACATAAATACCAATCACTCAAGTGATTTTGTTGTTTAATTTGTTTGAAATATATATCATAAATATTGTTTACATATACAAAATACACCAGAAATAATTGTACATATATTTAAACTTATTAAGATAACTCATTTACAATGAGAAATTCTGTATTAAATATTGAAACAAGTGTGTGTGAAGCTATAAAAATGGCTTTTTCTTAAAACTGCTAGTTTCTAACTATAATATTTAATACCTACCAATATTGGCATTTATATTGTATTAATTACACAATGGCTTTGTTTTTTATTTTACTGATATTTCTGGTGTATTTTTATAAGTTTGTGTAATATGTTTAATATTTGGTTTAAATGTTTCAAGAGTTGTAACCTTTTTTGATATTAAGTTCTTACCAGTTTCATAATTTTTACACCAACACTGGTTACAAAAGGTCCCCTGGTGGGACAGTGGTAAGTTTACATACTTGCAATGCTAAAATCCAGGGTTCAATTCCCTGCAGTGGATACAACAGATTGCCCAGTGTGGCTTTGCTCTAATACAAACAATAACTGGGTTACCAAAAGTTTTGATATAGAAAATACACTATCTGTTTCAAGTATTGAATAATATCTCTTGTTTATAAGCATAAGATATCCTATTATGTAGCTTTGTATTTAATAAATAATCAATTCTAGTAGCTTTAGTTTGAAATACATTTGATCTTGTTTTATAGGTATTTCCCCAGGGCTCACTATGATAAAAAAAAGAAGATATGTATGCAGTATAACATATGTGCATTTGTGTTGTATAATATTTAAACACATTTAAAGCCCAAAACTTTTAGCTATTTTTGTCAGAATAGTTTTATATGTTTATATTAATATATAATCAATATATACTAACAAAAATATATTATTATACTTAATCATTTTGCCATTTAGCTTAACAATGAAGTCTTTAAATATTGTTTTCCATCCAAACAAATAAGTGTTTTTGATACATTCAAAGTTCATGTATTCACATTAAACCACATACTAAGTTTAATGAGATTTGAATTATCTCATTTAATTCTCTTAAACTATGATTTGTATAAAAATATTTGTGCCATCTACAAAAATAATAAACTGTAATAATTTAGATTGTTTTTGTTGAATAATTCGTTATTATTAATATTGGCGAATTTATTACTAACAAGTAATGAAAGCATTAATGTACTTGTTATTTGACATTAGTGTTAGGCCTATTATAATTTTAACACTACGTGTTTAGTATCTTAGTGATTTTAAAGAATTAGAAGAGTGTATACAATGAACAAAACAAATAAGTTGTATCCATTGATGATGATGCTTTTGCTCAATTCAGAGCTCATCAGGCCTACTAGACACAAGTCCTAAACTGTTAGTCACCAGTGTCCCTAAACACTACATTTGTTTGTTTAAAGAGCTTAATTTCTTAACCTCCTCACAGATGAGTAACACGCACCTAATGAGGACATCGAGTTTACCTTTAAATAGAGTAGGGTCTGGTTTGTTTTAAAGAGCTATTAACTCCGTTGAAAGGGAAGTTTTAAACTAGGACTAGGCAGTGGTAATCATCAGGATAAACTAAATGTGAAAAAATACGATGTAGAGAATATATTAGCATAGGACATGAGTGTAGAAGTAGTGCTAAGAATAGGCTTTTTTGTAATGCTAGAAGTATAAGAAATGTAATAAATGACTTGGAATGGGGGATTTTGATATAATGTGAATAACTGAAACATGGTTAAATACAGATAATTTTGATGACAGAAATTTCTTTGAAATACAGGGTTTATAGGCTATTTAATAGGAATAGAGTATTAACGAGAGGGAGAGGGGTGGCTTTGTATGTAAAATGTGAGTTGAAGTTGAGATATCAAAGGTAATAGCAAGGAGATTGAATCCATTTGGGTTTCAATTAGCAGATGTAAAGGGAAAAGGCTTTTAGTGGGAGTTTGTTACAGACCACCAGATGATACTGATGAAATTAGTGAAAAACTTTACAGTGAGATTAAGATTTTAGTTGTTTATGAGGTCATATTTATGGGATTTTAAGAGTTGGCGGTGCGTGGAAATGACTAGCTGCCTTCCCTTTAGTCTTACACTGCTAAATTAGGGACGGCTAGCGCAGATAGTCCTCATGTTGCTTTGCGCGAATTTCAAAACAAATATGTCTGTATTGGGTCAACGACTCGAACCTTAGCTACCAGAATAAAGAAGCATCCACATAACAGCTCTTTCAATAATTCTGGAATCTACAACCACCTAAGCAAAGACTGTAGCGAAAAACCGAACAGTGAACACTTCAGAATAATAGACTCGGGGAAAGATGAATGGACGCTAAGGAAAAAGGAAGCACTCCTAATTCGTAACCTACAACCTAAGCTGTACAATCAACTAGCTACGTCACTGCATCTTAAACTATGGTCAACTCATTGTGCCTGAGATTGGCAAAAAGTGAAAACTTCAGCCAATAAACAAGTGTCAATATCTACAGAAATTTAAAAAAAATCTAGCTGTGAAGAGGATTCTGCTTCTTTACAAAAGGATGTAGATGAGTTGGACAAATAAATGGTAAATAAGTTGTAATTATATTAAATGCAAGATAATGCATGTGAGTTATCATAATTTGAATTATAAGTATAATTTGGATGGGAATTGTTTGTTTGAAGTTAAGCACAAAGCTACACAATGGGCTATCTATGCTCTGCCCACCCTGAGTATCAAAACCCAGTTTCTAGCCATGTAAGTCCCCAGACATACTGCTGTGCCACTGGGGAGCGTGGATGTGAATAACCTTAAAACTGTCATGAAAGAAATGGATCTAGGTGTAATGGTTGATCAGTCTCTTACGCCATCCAAGCAGTGTGCTATTGCTAGTGATAGGGAAGATAGGATTTTCGGTTGTATCTTCAGAAATATTGAATACAAGTCTAAAGAGGTTATAATTTCATTGTATAGGTTATTGTTTAGGTCACATTTGGAGTATTGTGTTCAGTCCTGGGCTCCTTACCTTAGGAAGGACATTGAATTGTTGGGAAGGGTTCAGAGAACGATTACTAGAATGTTGTCTGGGATGGAGTGGTTGTCATATTAGGAGAGATTAAGATCTCTGAAACTGTTTTCTTTAGTTGGACAGGGCGTGATTGAGGTGTTTAAGATTGTAAAGGGAACTGATAGTGTTGATGAATTATCTTTTTTCCATACTTAACGGAGAGAATAGTAGGACTAGGAGACACAAATCTAAATTTGATAAGGTAAGAGTCATCTTCAGCTATTTTTCTATTTTATTTTTCTAACAGTGTGGTTGGCCTCTGGAATGGTTGCTTTTGGATGTTGTGGAAGTAGTAAATTTGAGTGAGTTTAAGAGAAAGTTTGATAACTATATGAATGATAAGGGCTTGCTTTAAGATTTTTATTCTTGAAAACTTATTTAATAGTTTTAGTTTAGCTTAGAGGATTGAACAGTCGAAATGGACCAATAGATCCCTCGTTGTCCCTAAAGATTGTTATTATTTGTGATTATCTATTAGAGAACATGAGTTTGTGTACTTAGATCCTCTTTAAAATATTGGATAGAACAATCTAACTGTCAGAAAAAGTAGTCCAATTAAAGGATAATATTTAACATTATATTTTAAGTGAAAAAGTAAAATGTTGGTAAGCGAAAATGGACTCCAAGAGTACAAGCCCCCCCCCCCTTACTAAGAGAAAACAAAATCAAAAACGGGATCTTTCATTTAAAAAAAAACACGTTTGCAACTGTGTCACTATGACAGCTTATATTTTAGTCGTTTCGTCAAACCTTTCATTTATAATTGTTCTTATAGTTTGTTGTTTCAGAATTATTTGTTCGACCATTTAACGAAAATAACTCGTTGTCATGAGTTTATACTTATTATAAACATAAATTATAATTTTGTATATTACCTTCCCATCGCTTATGTATGTGTAATTAATCAATAGTATTGCATTTTTATTTGAACTTTTTATAAAGTTCAGTTCTATGCCTCCCCCCCCCCTTCAAAATTTGCCTCGCACTCTCCAATCCCCTAATAAGGCTCTGGTTATGATAGGTACACAGACCAAAATATGTGAAATCCATCCATAAACTTACATTTATATTTAAATTGTATTAGGAAACAACGAAAAGGTAGCATTTAATATTAACTGAGAAAGAGACTAGGGAACTTTTAGACAGCTTGTGGTAGAACACTGGACCTATAGGGCCTGGGTTTAAGTCCAGATTCCAGAGTCACTTTTCACTTATCGACTTATTCACTTCATATGTAATGTTATCGGTAAGTAGCTAAGGAGCGACTATGGACACAGAAGTAAACATGACCTAATTTCGACGAGGTCATATGAATATAGTGACATGATGATGGCATTGACCTAATATGAATCTCATTCATATGAAAACGTCATCAACACCAGGGACGTGTTCCTATATGCACGTTGCTAGGGGCATTACCAAATGGCGTGTTCCTAACATTGGTATTTTTTTCACGTTATAGTTTTTGTTTTATAATTAATTATCAATAAAACCTTCTGAGATACTGTAGAGAAAGACGACTTTATCAGAATAATGTGTGTGTATCCTACCTTGAAGATTTGAAGAACAAACAAAGTCCGTAAAGTAACTGTGATAAGAATAAATATGTTTGTTTGTTTTTTTGAATTTCGCGCAAAGCTACACGAGGGATATCTGCGCTAGCCATCCCTAATTTAGCAGTGTAAGACTAGAGGGAAGGCAGCTAGTCATCACCACCCACCGCCAACTCTTGGCTACTCTTTTACCAACGAATA
>NW_013665708.1:629960-643635 GCF_000517525.1 Limulus polyphemus | reverse complement strand
AACGAATAGTGGGATTGATCGTCACATTATAACTCCCCCACGGCTGAAAGGGCGAGCATGTTTGGTGTGACGGGGATTCGAACCCGCGACCCTCACATTGCGAGTCGAGTGCCCTAACCACCTGGCCATGCCGGGCCAATAAATATGTTCTTGACATAATATTTCAATTTCTTGTATCTTGCAATAAAAGAAATTGATACATGTTTTATAAAGTATACATTTAGGCATTTAAATTAGCAATGAAAACCTTTGAAAATCTAGTCACATTCATTCTGTCTACTGAAAGAGGATCATTGTGAATATTAGAAGTGAGAAACCTTTTCAGCAGTAGAGGTGATATGTGTAATCATACCTTTCCCTTTCTCATGATATGATGGCTCTGAAAAGAACCTTTAAATGTCAGTTATTTAAACAGTCATTTTCTTCCAATTAATATCCCTTGTCTGGACAAATCTTCATTTGAAAAACACGAAGAAGCCGAATTCACTGCATATCTACAGCCAATGTAATATTTACAGTATATCCAAGTGTTGTAGCATGTAAGTAATCAAATATAATAAGTAATTCTCAACAAAACATAAGGGACATTCCACAAAGTGATTCACTTAATATGACCATAAAACAAAGTGTAAAGAGACTGTAAAGCATACGTAGAGTTTCTCAATGAAGAAAACGTTTTATGGTCATATGACAAATGGATTCATTGAGAATCGGTTATTACCTATAGTAGTACTTCTAATGAAACTTACCACTGGGAATGTGATCATGACGAGAGAGATATTCCTCTTCAAGGTCCAGAGTAGAAAGCTAGAGATTTCCACGCTGTTATACAACAAGGCAGAGACTTTGAATATATGTGCAGAAAAACAAACAAAAAAACTTGATAGTTAATTTAATCATGGCAACCCACATTTTTATAATTCATACGTATTATTTCAGTTTGTGTTAATTGTAAATATTAATGTTATCGAACTGTCAGGAGAATTTACCCCTCAAATGAATTTGAAGAACACAGTCCAAATTGTAAGACAATGGACAATACTTTACGTGTCTAAGCAATTACACCTTCGAGAAGTTAGACGTTGTATAGATCTTGGTGAGTCATATTTGTAAAGTTATGTTTATATGACAAGTATGTGAGTTCTACATCAAAAGCAGAAAGTATTAACTTGACAGCAGAAAATAATATCGTATAGTATCATCAAATATTGAGAATTTCATGAATGTACATTTAACTTTCTGTATTGTCATGTAAAGTGCATGAATAGATAAATTTGTTTTACTGACTGTTAAGCTGAGTGACATACAAAAACCGTTCTTCATTGTCAGAGTTAAAGTATAGTGCACATACAGAATATTTTGGTTATAAAGTATATTCTGTAATGATTTATAAAATGTGAAAGAAAAGATATGTATTTTCTTGTCTATTATCGTATGATAAATATTGGATAAAGCCGTTTTTCTCTACAGTATCACAGAAAGCTTCATTGTTAGTTAATCATAAAAGCAAAAACTATAAACCTAATAAAATAATATGAAAAAGAGCAATGTTAGGAACATGCCCTCTGGTGATGTCACCTAGCATTTCGCCTATAGCAACGCGCCCCCTGGTGTTTGGATGACATAGTCCTATAATACCGCCTAGCAACGTGACATAGAAACAAACTCCATATGAGTGAAATACATATTAGGTCAATGATCTCGTCACGTCATTACATTTATACGACCTTATCGAAATCGAGTCATGTTTACTTCCGTGTCTATAGTCGCTCCTTAACCACTCGGGTAGTCTGCCATATGTTACAACAATTCAAACAGTACGTATGTATTTGGTTTTTGCCACTATAGATGCACACGCTTGCACTCGGTATACCTGAAGATATTTTACAAGTGTTTCAAAGCTACAGCCATGGCTCGAAAAAAACTATAATTTAGACAACATGAATCTAAATGCAAAAAAAAAATATCAAATACATCATTCGAAGACCTCTTGGAATTCTAGCTAAATAAATCGAGAAAGATTAGAAATGATGAGTTCTAATATTGTTTTAATGTTATTTAAACATAAGGTTTTATTAACTCACAAGCTTCCAACTCTTCATCAGGTGGATTTGCAACAGTAACTCTAAAAGAATTAAAAAACACAAATCAGTTGAATGAGAAAATCAATAACGTTGTTAAGGCGCACGTCAACAATATTGTAAAGATCTGATTATCGCAAAAGAGATGAAGAGTTATCACCAAGGCTTGGTTCCAGATATCTAGGTAATGTTGGTTAAGTCTATCTAGTACTTGTTAAACACGGGGAAATTAGTAATGAATTTGGATAATGCATATACAGTTAATACATATATAATTTAAAACAGCATGAAAGGTAATAAATGAAGCGATAATAAAGTCTCAACCAAATAGAACAATGTCTATCATATCATAATCCATGGAACTTGTTGGAAGTTAGATTACAGAATAATATTTTTACCGATAGAATTAAGGAGTCCCATATGGTGTTGATTGTGACTCGTTTTCTGTCTCTACTGTTTTAATTTTCTGGCCCTATGTTTTAACCTTGATATTCACCTGTAACTTTATTTTTATAGTGAGTATTATTATAATTTTTTTTACAACATATGTTTTGTGTAGTTTATCAGCTACTACGACTCAGCTTATAGTAATAGTAGTTCCAGTACTGTATTACTACTAACATAATATTAGTAGTAATAGCACTATTCATTTTTTGGCAATATCATTATAAGATAAAACTAGAAATTTATTAATAAGAAATCACTAAGAGTTTTATGTGAACGTGGAAAAACGTTTTAAGTTTCATATCATTAAACAAGTTTCTACTCTGACAATCCATTATAAAAACAATCATAGAGCCATCATTCCTACAGAAACATATTGTGGGTACTTGCAGACTGATGTAATTTTACATATTTTACAAAAAAAGCCTAAAGCAGTACTGTAGGACTCGAAATTTATTAGCGTTTGACAATAGGAAATATTGTTTTCCTTATTTGCAATTAACTGGTAGCTAATATCACCCAGCAAGGGATTTTAAGGTTTTATAAAAAATCACTCTTAAATTATTAAATTATTTTACCTATAACATCCCATATTTCTCTCACACATTACGTAAAGCTTCTGACTCAATTGATGAAAGAGAACCACACGTTTTGTCCCAAGAATTGTGGATTATTCTACCAACATTTGAGTTTCCTCTCAAAGACTAATTCTGTCTAGAATTGACCAACAGAAAAAAACCTGTGTGAGGCAAGAAGCTTTTTTCTGGAGGACTCTGCTCTAACTATTATCATTTTTAGAATTTTTCTTTGATATAGCTTATACTCTACACAAATTACTTGAAAAGCACAATAAATTTTGTGGAGCTGCTGACTGTGAACAAGCATCCCAGAAACTGAAGAAGAATTTGACTTTTACTCCTGTATTAGTGTACGTGTACCCAACTTTGGAAGATCAATCCACTCATTTTAGATAAAGATGCAAGTGATTTTGCAGTAGGAGCATTTTCTTATAATACAACATGGAAAAGAACATTTGATTGCCTACTATAGCAAGACAATGAATGTCACAAAGAATGATGAATTTTACACTTCAAAAAGTGTTACAAAGTGTTGTTAGAGCCGTTAGTCACTTCCATCATTATTTATATGGACGAAAGTTTATGTTCTGGATAGATCATACAGCATTGAAATGGCTGATGATTTTTTGCAATACAGAAAGCCAGATAGTAAGATGGCTTCAAAGGATCTAGGAGTACAACTTTAGCATCAGGCATCACCTCGAATGGAACCATAAACATGTTGAGGAATTGTCACGAATACCATGTGTTTGGTAATGAAGAGTGTAAACATTGTAAAAAAAGAGAAGTTTGTTTGTTTTGGAATTTCGCGCAAAGCTACACGAGGGCTATCTGCGCTAGCCGTCCCTAATTTAGCAGTGTAAGACTAGAGGGAAGGCAGCTAGTCATCACCACCCACCGCCAACTCTTGGGATACTATTTTACCAACGAATAGTGGAATTTACCGTCACATTATAACGCCCCCACGGCTGAAAGGGCGAGCATGTTTGGTGGGATGCGGATTCGAACCCGCGACCCTCAGATTGTGAGTCGAGCGCCTTATCCACCTTATCCACCAATTATTCAGTTACTGAAGAATAGTGCAGGAAATCCCCCATGATATACAGTTATTCCATATATTCCAAAGACGAAGATATATTGGGCACAATGGGATTAATTTGCTTACAAGAGGACTTATTGTGTTGGAAGTAGGAAGATACCAGTGAATATAAATAACGACTATAGTTTATACTTCCATAGCTCTACTTTCCGAAGCATTCCATTATTTCAACAACTTTGCAGTGTCTGAACACTTAGGTGTTAAGAAAACACTGGAGCAAGAGAATGTTTCTAATGGGTTGGGTCTCTGGAGAATTATCGTAAAACATGTGAAACTTCAGCGAGCAGAAAGACCTACAAAGGAAACTGCATAGATAGTTGTCACTTTTAAAGCCTAATAGACAGTCTGTAATCATTATATCCACGTCACTATTTGTCATTCCATTATCAAAATAGTTGAAATTTGTGAGTTTGGATTGGAAAAAAACTCGTAAAAAAACCTGAGTTTGCTGAACTTCTGAATGAATTTTTGTAGTCATTTATGTAAGCATAATACACAAATAAATTGGAGAACACAAAGTAATTGTTGTATTTCTTGAAATGGCAATAACACAGTTTTCAAATCGGGAAATAGAAGTTATCTAGATTCAAATACACAAACAATATTAAATGTATTATTATGTAATACTAAGATGACTACTTTTGATGTTCTTTGATGTAGAAGAACTAGTTTCCAGCTTTATATCTTGTGGTACTCCATCTAGAATTGATTTGGATTTGAGAGTTTGTTGTCTTCAAAACCCTAATGATGAAATTATTATTTTTTAGAAACAATAACTCCTAAGGACAAGTTGGAGCTTTTGGTTCTACTATTCCTCAGTCACTAGATATCCTTTTTATTTTGTTAGCTGTTTATTACTCCTTTGATCTTTTTAGACTCTCGGACTTATCCTCAAGGCATTGTCTCCTTATGGTATCTTGTGTTGATTCACGGTCTCGGCTGTAATGTTCATGTTTTTCACGCCTGTAGCAGGTCCCTTTTGGAACATATTTTTACTTCTTACAAACTTTTGTCTCCATCTCCCAGTCTGGGTGATAACGTGAGCTTTATTGCTCACTCTCTTGTTTTTGAATTGTTACTATTTTTTTGTTAAATCGTTTCATTTTATGAGTAGAGCTCCTGAAGAAGGATAAAATGCAAAGTTCTCCAAGAGTTGCTGGTCGTTTGATTTAAAAAGAAACGTGCACTATTCTCTAGTCAGCATTATATTGTTTAAAAATTTTAGTTTATTACCTTTTGGTCTTAATATTTATAAAATTCCACGTATTGCTGTATGAAGTTGTGTAGTAAAGTCTTTAGTTTGAAATAATACTCAATCTTTATTTGGTTTCTTTGTGGATTTCATATATTTCATACAAAAGAAGGACCACTTCAATTTACTGACCTGAATGGAGATTAGCTACGACATGCACATTGCAGCTGAAGAGAGGTTATTTGAGGGTTATCTGCGAAGTTGGGAGAGATAGTTTTGTTTTGTGGTGTTTCTTTAGGGGATGAACTTTAGAGGTCCTAAGTGTCTTGGCTCTTAAAAACGAACGATACCATTGTAGACAATTTGTAGTGGTTCATCCAATGTAAGTGTTTTTATATCTTTGGAGAATGATTGATTTTAAATGATAATCGCGTACATTTATTGAACGTTTATGAATAAAAGTGTGTGTTGATTTCTAACTTAGCTATTTAACTGTTGTGTGCATAAGATATTTTCAGCTGAACAAACAATGGTACATCATTTCGCGAAATTAACGCTTTAGTAGCTACAATTCATATTTGTACTGGAAACCAATAATTATAGTGCTACCAGATTACTTAACACTACATTGAAGGATAGCTCGACTGTTTTTATAATCCTGCGCCGGGTATCAAAACATATCACGTATACTTTGACTATTTTCACTCCGGCCAAAATTAAAAAAACTTCGAGTTGAAAGAAAGGGCTTTAAGGCAGTGACTTGCGCTAGGCAACAGAAAATCTTGAAATTATTTTTTGTTCACCTCTGATAAAAAAAAAGCAGTGATGAACTAGTTAAGAAGAATGTAGCAGAATTAATCTGCAGTCTAAGATGTTTTTTTTTTTCATGGATATCAGCCTATTGATTTCCAATACTTCACCACCTTTTGGTATACAAACTATAAGTTTAAAGTTGATGTACAACAAATATTAAAAGGCTTTCAGAAATCTTTAACTAGAAATATGTGACAGACAAATTAAGTAGCTTTATTTACAAGATATTCCCCATGCCGTCATGCAATAGCTTAAGCAATTTCATCATGATAATGCAAATTAATAACTATCTCTACTGAATCATCATTTGAAACATAGCCTCATTGGGAACAAGTCAAGCTAAGATCACTCATCTTTCAATCCCGTTCGAAGGGTCTAAAAAGGTAATGATCGGGATGTATGAATAGACGTCTTTTCAAGCTTATACTAAAAGTTATACTCCTGTAATCCCCCAGTATTTTTGTTTTCGTGATAAACTATAAATAGGTAGGTTTGGATCCCACCTGCAATTTGTTAATTTTTTTTGAAGATATACTATGTATCTTACAGAAAAGCCAACACATCATTACTTTACAGTTCCTTTCACCTAAATACCCAGGTCGCTTTTACACGTTATCAAAGATACACAAATCTAAAAATCCTGGTCGTCCTATTATTTCCAATTGCGTTATGCCTACTGAGATTTTATCTACTTACGTTAATCACCACATCAAATATATCCTTCCACATTTGACATCATACATTAAAGACCCGATATATTTACTGAACATGACATCTGACATTCACAGCCACCGCATAAAACTTCCTTCAAACATTATTTTCTGCACTATGAATGTTTCTTCTCTTTACACAAGCATTCCTCACGACGAAGGCCTGAAAGGTCTTGAATCTTCTCTGATGAAACGATTTTGAATCTAGTAATGAGTTCTATATTCAAACAAAAGGCACAACTATGTGGACCAAAATGGCGGCAAGCTATGCCAATATCTTTATTGGAGATTTAGAAACGAGACTGATGGAAAGTTGTACAGACAATCCAAGCTATTGAAGACGCTACGTTGACTAAATCATATATTTTCGTTTGGGTAGGAGACGAAGATTCTTTACTATCCTTCTATAGTTATGTAAACTCCTTCCACACTTCTATTAAATTTACTCTAGATTACTCCACTACTCAAATAAGTTTCTTTGATGTTAAATCTAACATTAAGAGATAGTGTTTTACATACTGATGTGTACCGAAAACCAAATGATAGATCACAGTACTTACATTTTCAAAGCTGTTACCCACCACACACCAAATACTATCAACAAGCATTTAAATTAAAGAAAATATGCCCTGACAGTAAGAATTCACATAGATTCGTAAAACAGACTATGAGGTTATAAGCAGAACAATGTGATTCAGTAAGTTGACAAAACTAACAATTTATTATAGTGTTCCACTGATCATTATTACCTATCACTCAAAATTAAAAACCTACCCAGGATACTAAAAAAAATAAACATTTTTACGTTCTTCAACTTAATGATAAACTAAAATAAATTTTTTATTGAAGTTCCTATTGTTTCTTTCAGAAAAATGAAACTTTGAAATCACAGTTAGTTCATGCTAAAGTTAACTTTAATTCGTTACCTGGTGGAAGCCATCCCTGCGATAGCAAACGTTGCCAAACCTGTAAGTTCATGCAGAAGACTGATAACTTTTCTGTTAAAGACAACAAAAGACAATTTAAAATCACTAAGTCCATAAAATGCTTTACAAATAAAACGCTACTTACTTAAGCCAATACCGAAAATGTAACTTTTAATATGTAGGTTAAATCTTCAATCAAAATAAACAAAGAACTTCCGTTCGCAAAACGCTTTAAGACGCCTGACCAATCTCTTGAAGACATTAAACTAACAGGTATAGAGACAAATTGTTCATCAAACAGAAACAAAGAAATCAAATTAATGAAGCTTATTGAATAGCACTGTTAAATACTGCAACGCCGAATGGCACCAATCTCCATCCCGGGATTGTTGACCTTCGTTTATTTCTAAAAAAATCAAAAAACAACTTTGTAATTAAATGTATTTATTTGATTTGTTTATTATTTGTATTATCCATATATTTTATCAATGTTTCTATTTCTCTATATTAGTATTATTTCCTAAATATCGCTTTACATTATCACTTCCTCTAATTACCATCTCTTTTTGTTTTTGTATTTTATTTTTCCAATCTGTGAAGAGTGTTTTAACATCTTTTTAACTATTATCACTCTTGCATCTTATATCTGATGTACAAAATTCTTTTGTGCAAACCAAACATCAACATCTCCAGTTATGATTGGCTTGTCACCAGGGTCAGTTCACCGGGAACGTCCGGCTTACGTGACGTCGACATTAGTACCTATCTATTGCACTCACTAATTATTACTCTTTATTCTCTTTTTTGTGTGTGTGTAATCGTAGTAATTTACAGCTTCAAAGTGAGTTTTCAATTTCCAGCCTTTTCAAAATATAAGTTCAATAATCACAGCATTGAACTAATTAAGTGGCAAACACATCAAATAATACTCACTACTTCCGCTCAATGTAGTTTATTAATATATTAAATAAACAATCATACATCTACACTATATTAAAACTTTAGTGAAATATCCGAATGTTAAACAACACCTTCATCACATGGCGTCAAATCTCCCTCTGGCCAAACAAATATCTGAACGTGAAAATTAAATTACATAGCTTACAACACTATATTATACAAAGAGATTGAAAATTATATTTGATCAGGTAACAAGTTCTTTAACAAAAAATTGTGCAGGTAGCTGTATACTTCACAGCTATGCATGTGTGATATGAACGTGATAACAATCTAGCATCAACACAGATGTTGGATTTAGCCTTGTTTCTTTATAATTTTAGGATAGCGAACAGCGTGCAGATGCGAGGCTTACGTTATCTAGATGTCACAAACCCTTATCAATGAGATATCTGGGAAAAATATCATCTGGACTACTTGCTCATAAATATCATCAGTTATATATTTAGGTTAGGCTGCAGCTAGTCTCAATCGTTCCAGTAGATGTGTAGCCCGAACATGAAAATCGTGCTTTCTCTTCTAGTCCTTCTGGGACTCTACTTCTTTTCGGATGCACTCGACCTGTACAGACACAGGTCTCATGAGAAAAGATACTACCGTGGGTTAGTACTGCCACATTTTACTTAGTATGATAAAACATAGCTCCTTCCTGTTTGTATATGCCATGTGCTAAAAAGAGCAAGTTATTCAAATCAGTCACGTTCTTGAACTGTACTTTGAATTTTTATTATACTTTTTAAGAAATAAAACACAATTACAGTGCTCCCAAATAGGGCCTAGATAAATCGTGTAATTTGTTTTACGGAAATAGTCTGATGGCCTATGCTTCATTTTCTTTTAACGTACTCCCCACACTGTTTTTCTTTTCTGTCGTTTCTCTAGCACTCCTGGCGTGAGCTTCATATTTATTCAACGTGCCTGATTGCAAGTTTTACGTCTTTCATAACGTCTTTAAGATTTCGTTTCTTCATCACGTCTTTGAGATTTTGTGTTTCTTCATCGCGCCCGTTTTTATATTTGTGTCTTCATCGTAATATTCTCTGACAAGTCATAAAATTGTAGTACGAACGATACACATACGGTTAACGTCCTATCAACACATCTCCTTCATTTTTATTACATTAGTCATAATAAATTATTTCGGTAAAATGAATTTGATTCTAATGTTTGGTACATATCTTTCTATAAACCATGGATTTCCCACGAACTTGGATATGTCAAGAATTTCGTTTATACGCTTTACATTCGTTATGGCCCGGCATGGCCAGGTGGTTAGGGCGCTCGATTCGCAATCTGAGGGTTGCGGGTTCGAATCCCCGTCACTCCAAACATGCTCGCCCTTTCAGCCGTGGGGGCGTTATAATGTGACGATCAATCCCACTATTCGTTAGTAAAAGAGTAGCCCAAGAGTTGGCGGTGGGTGGTGATGACTAGCTGCCTTCCCTCTAGTCTTACACTGCTAAATTAGGGACGGCTAGCGCAGATAGCCCTCGTGTAGCTTTGCACGAAATTCAAAACAAACAAGCATTCGTTATGTAAATCAAAGGCGATTTTTAAACATTTTAACAAACGTTAGTTTAAGTATTAATTTCTTCATGTTTTTTGGGTCACAACAGCTACAAGGTCTTGAGACTCTACCCTTCTAATAGTGAACAGCTACGACTACTACACGACCTAGCTGAGAGTGAGAACTCTGAGGTAAGAACATGCTACAGTCATATATATGAGTTATTACTATTAGAATCATGACTCTGGAATACCGAGAATAGCAATAATACCTAGCTTCAAACATTACATCATTGTTGCAAAAATGATTATCTAAATATTTAACGGTGAGACTCTGCTACAAGCATTACATCAGAATGGCGGGAACGATTATCTAACGGTAAGACCCTGTTACAAGCATTACATCATTGTTGCGAAAACGATTATCTAACGGTGAGACTCTGCTACAAGCATAACATCAGTATGGCGGGAACGATTATCTAACGGTAAGACCCTGTTACAAGCATAACATCATTGTTGCGAAAACGATTATCTGACGGTGAGACTACAACAAACACAACATCATTATGGCGAGAACGATTATTTAAAGGTAATACTCTGTTACAAGCATAACATCATTGTTGCGAGAATCATAATATAATGGTAAGACTGTTACAAGCACTACATTATTATGGCGAAAACGATTATCTAACGGTAAGACTCTGCTACAAGCATAACACTATTATGGTGGAAACGATTATCTAACGGTAAGACTCTGCTACAAGCATAACATCATTATGGTGGAAAGTATTATCTAACGGTAAGACTCTGCTACAAGCATAACACCATTATGGTGGAAACTATTATCTAACGGTAAGACTCTGCTACAAGCATAACACCATCATGTTGGAAACCATTATCTAACGGTAAGACTCTGCTACAAACATAACATCATTATGGCTAGAATGATTATCTAACGGTAACTCTGTTACAAACATAACATCATTATGGCGAGAACGATTACCTAACGGTAAGACTCTTCTACAAGCATAACATCATTGTTGCGAGAACCATTATCTAATGGTAAGACTGCTGCAAGTACTACATCATTATGACGAAAACGATTATCTAACGGTAAGACTGCTACAGGTATAATATCACTGTGGCGAGAACTATTATCTAAAGGTAAGACTCTTCTACAAGCATAACATATTGTTGCGAGAATGATTATCTAACTGTAAGACTGCTACAAGCATAATATCATTGTGGCGAGAATGATTATCTAACGGTAAGACTGCTACAAGCATAATATCATTGTGGCGAGAATGATTATCTAACGGTAAGACTGTTTGCTACGAGCACTACATCATTGTGGCGAAAACGATTAGCTAACGATAAGACTCTGCTATAAGCATTACATCACCATGTTGAGAATAATTATATACAAGATATATTTTATCTTACTCTGACATGAACGCCAGTCTAGAGACACAATATTAAGTTTCCACACAATTCATTATGATTTGTGTATAATAATAACCATGGTAATTAAAATCTTCACGTAAGTTGATAACAAATGCGGCTACGTATTTGTCTAAATATTTAGATTATTTATGTGGAAAATTCGAGTAAGTAGACCATTTCCATTTCATGAAACCTGCTATACAACACAAAGTAATCACTTCTTTGAGAGAATTTTACATATAAAAACTGATACATTTTAACATGTTATTTCGTATTATCTCCCCTATCCAATCTGTCTTGTTGCCTAGATTACATTAGTGTATTCACTGTTTTACAAACATATCGCTTTTCTTACTCTTCTGGAAGTATGATGAAATTTCGTATTAGCCAAGCGACGTATCACAAGCTGTTATAACCGTTTGGAGACAGAATTTATTTTAAACCAGTGTTTAAAATACTAAATAAGTATTTGCTCTTGGTTTAAAAGGTTAGATATAAGCTTGAACTTGTGTAGGTAAAAAAATATATTTTAGATTTAAAACAAAATATATAATATTAGTCTTGACATAAATAATCTACCATGTTATGTCAATTAAGTGGGAGGTGGGGAGCATTAATATCAAATTCTAGGGATTTAATTACCAGTGCTACTACTCGCTAATCAGATTTCCCTCACTACACTTTTTTCCCTAAGCTTGACTTCTGGTTACCACCTTCTTCTGTCAGTCGACCTGTTGACGTCATGATTCCTCCTGAGCGTTTCCACCAGATAAAGCACCTCCTGACTGCAAACCACATCCAACAAGAGATATTGGTTGAAGATGTTGATAAGTATATAATTTAGTTGCTACTCAACCTTTTTGATTACATCAACTGATTTCTTTTATTCTGTCTTGTTTTTTCTTGTTAAGTATGACAATTTCTAATAGACTAAAACTGAGTTAATTTGTAATTTAGATTCAGTAGTTAAATATTTGCCGATATATCTCTGATTTATGATATTTCCCAACAAGACTGATACACACAGTTTTTTTTAATATAAATATGTTTTAATATACAAACAACAATACAATTTACAATAACAGTTATTACAAAGTTACAAGCAATATAAAGTCTTCTTTCTAGTCTGGAACTTCCTTGATATCTTATCGAGGGTTGACGATGAGCGTAGGTATAATTCACTTAACAGTGAGCTAGCTAGCCCTGTAGTTCTCTCTGATCACACGCCGATTACAGGTCGTACTTCCACCGATGACGTTAGGTAATATTTTCGTAAAAGTACTAATGTTCGATGTGAATCCACTGAAGTTAAATGGTGTGTAATGTTCGAAACTTATAAACGTTCCTGGTCAAATATCATAAGTTCCCGATTAATAAGCGTTATAACAATCATAGTTATAGCTTCCGAAATTTATAGCGCACCAACTATGGCAAACCAATAACAGATGCTGCTTTCTTGGCGCATCACGTTGGTTATATTTATAGGCGTGTGGAGAGTTTCTCTAAATTTCAGTTTTACGTAACAATACTGACGCTAACACTAGCGTTCACATATACACATATATTGTTGATTCTTACACTCGAAAATCTTCTACAACTTTAGAGAATAGGCGGGAGTATCGCAATATATATTTAACTGTATAAGTTATGTGAATTTCTAAATATTAATTTAATATAAACAGACATCGATATTAAAATAAATATGTATAATAATAAATCCGTCACATTTTTTATTAATTTCGTTGTTTAGTTTTTATTTGACTTAATATTCAGTTGGGTTTATTGATTTCAGGAGAGACAACTAGAAAAAAAAAGCTAAATGTAGCTTGTTCAGTAGTAACACAAAAGTTCAAAATTTGACTTCGCACAAACTGCACAGATAATAATTACCAAATACTACAAAAAAGACCACGAACATTATATACA
>NW_013665708.1:621753-629939 GCF_000517525.1 Limulus polyphemus | reverse complement strand
GTCACATTTTTTATTAATTTCGTTGTTTAGTTTTTATTTGACTTAATATTCAGTTGGGTTTATTGATTTCAGGAGAGACAACTAGAAAAAAAAAGCTAAATGTAGCTTGTTCAGTAATAACACAAAAGTTCAAAATTTGACTTCGCCCAAACTGCACAGATAATAATTACCAAATACTACAAAAAAGACCACGAACATTATATACAAAACTTCAGTTTCAGCCTAAAATAGAGAGCACTAATACTGTTAAAATTGTTAGTGTTTTATTACTGTAACCAAGAAATAGTTAGTGCTTTTTATTACTGTTTCATAGCCAAACGCTAATTTTTCTAAATTACAGCTGAATGTGAGTTAATGGAAAATATGTCTGTTGTTAAAGTCCATTATATCAATACTAGCCAAGACCCGCAAAACACTTGCGGTAGTTTTCATGTTCTTCGCTTGAATTTTCCTTATTCTACCATTTTCACAAACGTCATTTAAGCTACGATTTCTTGCAAGCATTGTGTGTTAGATCGAT
This sequence comes from Limulus polyphemus, assembly GCF_000517525.1. Taxonomy (NCBI): domain Eukaryota; kingdom Metazoa; phylum Arthropoda; class Merostomata; order Xiphosura; family Limulidae; genus Limulus; species Limulus polyphemus. The sequence goes on along the minus strand of NW_013665708.1, from coordinate 629,419 downwards.
AAATCCTGGTCTATTTGAAAAACGTTTACGCGGTTAGACGAACAAACTAACGTAGACGTAACTTCATTTAATGAAACTACACTTACGTAACTTCATGCAATAAAACTACACGTAAAGTGTACAATAAAGTATAGTAATGGTACTTATTATAATATTATAAAGCGTATGAAATAGCTATAAAAATGAAGAATAAAACTGTACTAAAGAAAAAAGTAGATAAAGGTTTTTCATAGCAGTCTATGAAACGAACTGAAGCTACTTTATTGTAAATGTAAAGTTGTAATGAAAGCAAACTTAGCTGATTATGCAGAAACATCTGAATGTGTCTTCAAAAAGTGATAAGCATATGTTTTGAACGAACTGGGCATTCATATTTTAGACCTAAATAAGTCGAGAAAGCCCATAGCAGTTGCATTTAGTGTAATGTTAATTTTTTCAGAAAATTATACCCGGGTATTGTTTGTGTGAAATACCTTGCAAATAAAAAAACAAAAAAACAACTAAAATTGAAATCGAAGCCAGTCGTCAACTGATGACAACAATATTTTTCCATATTGTAGCATACTCGTAGCATTAAAAAAGTTTGACTAAGCAAAAAAGGGGTAAGGTGATTCTAAATGGAAAAGCCAACATGCAATTCGAACTCCTCGGACAAAGACCTTTCTAACAATATGAGATTTGTGGTGTTTGATCGAGAAATTTGCGAGAACATTTTCAGCCAGAAAAACGAAAGAGTATTATTTATATGGATATGAACGTGAACACTAATGCAAAATATGTCTGTTGTTAAAGTCCATTATATCTATCATTCATTGATTAGAGCCCAAATTATAAATTAAAATAAAAAGTTCAAATGACAGGGTTGATAATTTGCAGCGACAATTTTGACTAAATATAGTGAACAAGGTTAGTAAGTTTAAACGACAGCTTAGACTAGCAATTCTAAATTAGGACGACAAACAGAAAGCCAAATATATTCGACATCATGTACGACAATTATAAAAATGTAAAGTTGCAACTAACAATAACAATTGTTATAGAAACAGCTACACCTCGTAACAAACACAAATTGAAAAATTGAAGAAAACATTTATAATTTGCAATAAAATTACGTTAGTTGTGACGTAAAAAAATTAACTCTTCAATGCAATGACTTAAGACAACAATGATAACTATTACCTAACACTGAAATGATTACTCACAGAATTTAACGTTTAGAAACAAGTGTGAGCTACAAAGTTGAGAAAGAATATTTCAAACTTGAACAAATATATATATATAGGTTTTAACACTGGTGACCTTTCTATTTCCGTTGTAAGATCATTTCATGTTAATTCATCTATTAAGAGTTTTCTCATGTTTCCTCATTTCTTCTATATGATAAAGAGCTATTGAGAATGAAAAGACACCAGCTCCATATTCTGAACTTCGCAGCACATCAAGTGTATTCTTCACGAAATATCAACGCATTAATGACGTAAGTACAACTCTTCACGAAATATCGAAGTGTTTGTGATATAAGTACACTTCCTTACGAAATATCGACTCATTAATGATGTAAGTACAACTCTTCACGAAATATCGAAGTGTTTGTGATATAAGCACACTTCCTTACGAAATATCGACACATTAATGACGTAAGTATAACTCTTCACGAAATATCGAAGTGGTTGTGATATAAGTACACTTCCTTACGAAATATCGACACATTAATGACGTAAGTACAACTCCTCACGAAATATCGAAGTGTTTGTGATATAAGTACACTTCCTTACGAAATATCGACACATTAATGACGTAAGTATAACTATTCATGAAATATCAACGCATTAGTTATTTAAGTACACTTCTTGACGGAAGATCGATGCGTTAGTGATTTAGTACAACTCTTCACGAAATATCAATGTGATGTAAGTACAAGCATCAATGTGATGTAAGTACAAACACATGTCTCATTGAAATATTTCTTTTCATTAACAAAACATGCATTCAACAAAATTTCAAAAAGCTAGATGTTTTGGATTTTATACGTTTTATGTAATAGCGTTACTTTGGAAGTTAGCATACCTTGTTGTTAGCAGCTTACTTTAAGCAGAATCTCTGTTAAAAACTTATTCATGTAGTGACATCAGTATGGGTGGTGTCAGCTTTTTCCCGGTGTGGGGTTCAGATGGGCTAGACAAAAAATTAATAGGTCTGCACTCTACATCTTGTGTGCAAACATACTGTAGTATTTAGGATGTGAAATCCGTACCATTTTAGTAAGTTTAAACAACAGCTGACAAAAACAATTCTAACTTATGACGACAAACAGAAAGTCAAATGTATCTTTAAATGACATCATGTACGACAATTATACAAATGGAAAATTGCAACTAACCATAAGAACTGCCATAGAAATTGGTATCTTTCGTTAAAAAAATGTACTGCTTTCTTCTTCTTCATTTTAAGGTCATATTTTTACCTGTTTTTTAATGTTTCCTCTTTTTCTCTATACGATCAAATGATATTGAGAATGAAGAAAACCCATCTGCGCATTCTGAACTTCTAGGCAGTGAATCAAGTGGGTTCTTCACTGCAGCATCTCAGAATTACTTTCTTAAATGTGTTGACAACTGAACTCGCTTGTCTTATGACAAGTATAAATAATTATAATAATTGCTTCGTCACTTTGAAAAAGGCGTCCACACCATAACAATTGTTGTTGCGACAAACGACTTATATAAATAGTGTACCGACCACTACTGTGTTTGTTGTGTCCCAGTTGGCCTGATATGCTCTGGATTTAGCGAAATGCATCATCGGAAATTGATATGGCGAACAGAATACTTTTAATATACACTCTTTAAAAAGTAGTAGATGAATAATGCAGTGTTAAAAATATAATAAGGCTAATAGTAATGTCTTATGACAAATATAACAAGTGCAGTCAGAGAGAAACCATACCCTTGCCTCGAGATTGCAATCGTTTATATTAGCTAACGTCAAATTTCACCTTCGAAAATTCAGAAAACCTTCTGAGATCTAGGATGATTAACGACCCGGATCATTTTTTTGTAGTGTAATGAGGATTCTCAACCTTAATGTGCCCATGAAATTTGATACAGATCCGATCACATTTTACAGAATTATTAATCCAAAACCTATCTCCCCATTATAAAAAAATGCTTCAAAGTGAACCAGAATCCGGTTCCACATATTGCTCCGGACCAAATATAGAGGAGGGCTGTCCGTTACTGACTTCCCATCTTGTGTAAAATGTTCGTGTACATTGGTCTATTAGTTTTCGAGATGCGTGCGCGGGAACACAGATAGATACATCCGCGGACACGATTGCAATACCCTCGACCCCCCTACCCCTTCGGTAATTAATTATAATCGTGCTTTGCCAACTTTGAAAAGGCTTTCGCACCAAACACAGAGACGATTTCTAAACCTTCTCAGTTGATTTAATATTTGTACTATTAATTATCACCAAACGTTTTTTGGGAGGACGCTGAACAGTATGTTATGGAGCAGCGCCAGGAAACTATAAATTCCTATCAGAAACTTGTATGTTTGTAGAATTTCGCGCAAAGCTACTTGAGGACTATGTGCGTTAGCTGTCCCTAATTTTAATGCAATGTATTAGTGGGAAAACAGCTAAACAACAATACCCTCCGCCAACTCTTAGGATACTCTTGTCAGACTGAATAGTGGGAGTTGACTGTCACTCATATAAACACACAAACGGCCACAGAGAGCGGAGCGTGATTTTTATTTTATTTTTGCGGCAATAGGAGATTAACGACACCTAATTATTTCTCGTGCGTGAAATTTACTGTGAAAAGATCACGAACTTTCTCGAATTCCCGGATGCGAGTTATCTCTATATAGAGATATCGCGTCGCGAGAATGAAAATCTCACAGTATTAATGCATCTGTTGTGGTTGACTTTGTAGGAATTTCAGACCAACATCTGTTTAAATTCACTTTGTTAAAGTATCACAGATGCACTTCATAAAAGATTTCCCTTTCACAATTTTTTTTTAGTTTCTTTTTAGAGCCATCGTTTCAGTTATCAACAGAGAACAATGCCACCTGCAAAACAGTTTCAAGTTTAAGAATGGAGTTATCCAACTGAACGCCGTATTAAGAGCTTGAGGATTCCAGGGGAATTTTTATAGGGAAGGGGGAGATAGATCTGAAGTTTATAAATAAATTACATACAATTGCCAGTGCCTGGCGACGCCTCTGATAAATATATTATAATGGCAACGCATTTTTACAACATGAGGTAATGACAATTCTTTTTTTGTAAAAGTTGCCAATCAAATATTTATGAAAGAACGAGCTGTAAGAACACATTAATGAAAAATTACAAACAATATGTTTATAATAAACGACTAAAATCACGATTTTTGTAGTGACATAGTTTCAAACATACGTTTTTCAATGACATATCCAGTTTTTGATTATTTTTTTCTCTCTCAGTCAGAGAGCCCCTTCGATTCCGGGAGGCCCAGTGCAATTACATCCAATTGTATTTCTCTAATACTACCCTAGTCCCACTTTTAGCCGATCAAAACATTATTATTCGTTAAAACAATGATTATGTAGTTCATGTTGAGAACTGATCAATGACAGCAGTGTGTTCGTGGATTGCTACAATATTGAGAGCTGATCAATGACAGCAGTGTGTTCGTGAATTGCTACAGTACTGAGAACTGATCAACGACATCAGAGTCTAACTGTTTGCTAAAACAAACAAACAAAAAACAGACGAATCTACGAATTGCCCTATTAAATGTATTGATAACAGACCTGCATTTCATTATTGTTGGTTGCTTTGAGGAAACAAAACAAATTATCAGAAAAAAGTACAATAGTCTATGAATTATGAATCGTTTTACTTTTCGACCATTAGATACCACAACTATATGAAATACACATTTTTGGGCTATCTGAGCTAGTTCAAAAACAAGTGATTTACACGTTATGGTATTCTTAAAGTTATGTACACTTTATAGTATTTTATTAGAGTACTTCACAGAGTATACTATTTTATTAGAGTACTTCACAGGTTATAGTATTTTATTAGAGTACTTCACAGAGTATACTATTTTATTAGAGTACTTCACAGGTTATAGTATTTTATTAGAGTAACTCACAGATTATAGTATTTTATTAGAGTAATTCACAGGTTATAATATTTTATTAGAGTAATTCACAGGTTATAGTATTTTATTAGAGTAATTCACAGGTTATAACATTTTATTAGAGTACTTCACAGGTTATAGTATTTTATTAGAGTAACTCACAGATTATAGTATTTTATTAGAGTAATTCACAGGTTATAATATTTTATTAGAGTAATTCACAGGTTATAGTATTTTATTAGAGTAATTCACAGGTTATAGTATTTTATTAGAGTAATTCACAGGCTATAGTATTTTAAGTAATTTACAGCAATTTAATTAGGATGTAGGATTTTAAGTACACAAGGTTGCACGGCTCTCTCACTTTGTTTTCCAATAACTGACCTTGTAAGATGTATATTATGTTACAAAACGCTTGCTGTACGCTGTATTCCAGAACAACAATCTTTTAAAGGCTAAATTTCTTTCGGTATAAACTAAAGAAATAATTTTTAGCATAGGATAAAAAAAGCATAGTGCAGTTCATACAAAACTCATTGCATCATTTTTTCGGGTTGTTTACAATAAGTTTGCTTACGATTTGATTAGTGAAAGGACAAACACTTGAAGAGAATGGTCGTTTTCAAGGAACAGGTATTTTACGTCATCAACGCTGAGTTACTAATTGATAAATATATATATAATTTTTCATATATATATATATATATACGAAAAACAAGGGTGTTTCGTAATCTCATATTTACTTCTATAACGATGTTAAATATTGTGTTATCAATGCTTACCGTAATTCTGATTTGTAAAGGACTTAAAATAAAACTAATACATTTCACTAATTTAATCGACTTCACATTATCAGATTTGTTGTTTATGCAACTGCTGACGTAAGTAGCGCCTTGTCCATTACTATGTCTGTTGTATCCCAGCCGGCCTGACGAGCCCTGGAATTACGCGAAAGGTCTCTTTGGCACTGGCAATGGAAATTAGTGTGGTAGACATATTGTTACACATTTTTCTTCTCTTTTACTCATAACTTCTTAGAATTAGGGCAATAATTTCTCTCTTTTGTTCAGATACACAACTACCTGGAAAACCTGGCTGCTGAAAACTCGCCAATTGCTTCAATCTTATCAATTGGAAAGTCTTACGAGGAACGTGACCTAAAGGCCATCAAGGTAACTCACTCAAATGATACTTTACAACTAATAGTCAGTATCACAATAACTCACTCGTGTAAACAGGTGGAGTGAATTGGCTATAATAAACATAAATACCAGTTGTACATACAGTATGTTACTTAAATTACCACTAACATTGTTAGTATGTCACTCAAATTAACACTGACATTGTTACTATGTCACTCAAATTAATATTAACATTTTTAATATGTCACTCAAATTAACACTAACATTGTTAATATGTTATTCAAATTGCCATTAACATTGTTAATATGTCACTCAAATTAACACTAACATTGTTAATATTTTATTCAAATTACATTGACATTGTTAACATGTTATTCAAATTAACACTAATATTGTTAATATGTCACTCAAATTAACACTAACATTGTTACTATGTCACTCAAATTAATAGTAACATTGTTAATATGTCACACAAATTAACTCTAACATTGTTACTATGTCACTCAAATTAATATTAACATTGTTAATATGTCACACAAATTAACACTAACATTGTTAATATGTTATTTAAATTAACACTAACATTGTTAATATGTCACTCAAATTAACACTAACTTTGTTAATATATCACTCAAATTACATTGACATTGTTAACATGTTATTCAAATTAACACTAACATTGTTAGTAATATTCTATTTATATTTTTCTCGAAAGAAAGGGAAAAAAAACCTCAACACTTTCGCTTCAAAACAGCCTAACAGTTAAATTTTTGTACCTCTAATAAAATTAACATTCTTTATGAAATGCCAAAGAATGTTGCCTCTTGCATCTTTGTCATGGCATTCATAGTTATACACCAAAACCACTCGAAACAAGAAAACAGCGTTAAATAAATCTAATTAGAACTGCTTTGAAACATAATGAATACGTTAAACTTATCAACAGTGTGGAATTGGTTATTTTAAACACTTCTTGTAACAGTTACTCTTGATTTTCTATGAAACTTTTTATTCTCAAACAAATTTTCCACTAATGAGGTTGGTCGTATTTTTGTATGCCTTACACAGATCAGTAAAGAAACTTCAAACGACAAACCTATAATCTGGATCGATGCTGGGATTCATGCTAGGGAATGGATCTCAATAGCTACAGCCGTATATATAGCTAAAGAGGTAAGAAAGCACTCGTTAAAAGGTTGATCATCAAATGTAAGTGTTCTAAATAACAAGCCTGTTATCATAGACCAATAACAAAAGTCGTTAATGATGTCTAAGCGTACTAAATTACATTCAAGTGTATAATAATGGCCCCTTTTGATGTGTTCTTGATACTTAATCTCGAAAGATATGTCTTTGTATTTACTATATATATATATATAGTTATAT
>NW_013665708.1:619371-620753 GCF_000517525.1 Limulus polyphemus | reverse complement strand
GTATACTTAATACTCGAAAGATATGTCTTTGTATTACTATATATATATATATAGTTATATATAAATTGAAACTTGTGTTACATTCTTTTTCGGTTTACTCTGCAATAGCCCCCCCCCCCCCCAGTGGCACAGCGCTATGTCTACGGACTTACAACGCTAAAAACCGGATTTCGATGCCCGTGGTGGGCAGAACGCAGATAGCCATTTTTTTTTGTGGCCATGGATGACACGATCTCACATGCGGCAGCATGGCAGCTGAGAATGGTTTCCTGTATACAGAAGTAGACAGAAAGCCCTTCTCTCTTTTTACAGAAACATCTAAAAAACTTAAACAACCATCATCTTCAACTTCTAAAGTGAATTGTATATTAGGGCTGATCAAATTCAGATGCTTCTGGAACTCAGTTAACGTGTCATTACCATATCGCCACACCAGAAACGTGTCATCCACGTACCTTATCCACACGTCAATGCTGTTTTTAGCGCACAAGTTTCAACCTCAAACATCAAAATGTCCGCTAACAAAGGTCATAAGGGTGACCCCATAGACAAACCTTTATTCTGTTTGTAAATATTATTTCCTACCTTAAAATAACTATCTGTTACACACGATCTTGTTAAATTCATGACATCATGTACTTCTAACCGTGAAAAAAATCTTACTAGTTAGTAATCTATTTTCTAAACAACACAACACATCTTCTACAGGTACATTTGTAAATAATGATACTACATCAAAAGAAACTAGTCTATCACTTTCTATTATGTGCATATTCTTAACCTTTTTTTTTGCAAATTCCGATGAATTTTTAACAGTGTATGTATGCGAATTTATTAAAAACGAACATTTTTTAACAATAAACTTAGCCACCAAATGTGTTGATGACCCTCTGTTATCCACAATAGGGCGGAACGGTACCCTGATTTTATGTACCTTAGGGAGTGCATAAAATCTAGGTAAATTATACTGAGATGGTATAAGATTTCTTTGTTCATTAACTGTTAAAAACGAACATTTTTAACAATAAACTTAGCCACCAAATGTGTTGACGACCCTCTGTTATCCACAATAGGCCGGAACGGTACCCCGATTTTATGTACCTTAGGGAGTGCATAAAACGTAGGTAAATTATACTGAGACGGTATAAGATTTCTTTGTTCATAAACTGTTAAAATACTGCAGGTTTTCACAACTGTTTTTACTTTATTATGTGCGGCCCGGCTCGGCATCGCCATGGTGGTTAAGGCACTGGACTCGCAATCTGAGGGTCGCGGGTTCGAATCCCCGTCACACCAAACATGCTCGCCCTTTCAGCCGTGGTGGCGTTATAATGTGACGGTCAATCCCACTATTCGTTAGTAAAAGAGTAGCCCAAGAGTTG
>NW_013665708.1:610932-618371 GCF_000517525.1 Limulus polyphemus | reverse complement strand
CTTTGCTCGAAATTCAAAACAAACAAACTTTATTACGTATTACATTCGTAGGACATTTCTTGATTTCAATATAAGAACCGTCTTTTAAAAAGTTGTTTAATGTTATCATTATACACACTTTTATCTAATATGACAATCTGTCCACTTTTATCTGCTTTAGAAATAACAATGTTTGTATTATCATTAATGACACGAAGTTCATTAACATCATGATTATAAAAGTTTCTTTTAGTTTTTCTGAAATTAAAATATTTGCCACTGATGATCTAGCAGTATCCTTTACAATATCATAATTAACTTTCAGTTTTTTTAAACTAGTTTATACAGCCACTATTAAATCATCTTTCACTAACCTATTGTTATCTACAAAAAAATCCAAACCTAGCTCAAGAATTTTAATTTGTTCTGTTGTAATATTTTCCTTTGACATATTTATTATCTTTAGGTTCTTTAACAATTTAATGTACTTCTCATTTAGTCCACATTATTCACTTTTAAATTCTTTTTTGAATGTTTATCATTCTTAATTAAGTTAATCAATTTCTTACTCAAATTATTCTAATGTTTCCATCTTACCTTTTCACACTTACACCAACTAGATGTTTCCCACTTATCCCACACCATACACTGTATATTCCTAGCTAATTTTAGATGCACATAGTATAATTCAGCTTCGGTTTTGCACATTTCACTCCTCTTTTCTTTGATAATACTTCTAGGAATTTTAAATTGAGTTTGTTTTATAATAAACGTTACCTTTTTGCTTTTAAAGTTACATTTAACTTTAATATTATTTGGCACAACACAGTTCTTATGATTAATATTATTGATTGGGATAATGTAAAAATTCTTAAACAGTTAACGGAAAAAGATGAATTAAATATAAGGAAATCATTAGAAATTGTTAAAAACAAAATGAATTTAAATAGAGATTTAGGCCCAGGAACCACCGAAATAATTTCCAAAAAATTATTGTTGTAAATGGCGCCATTGTACATATATGCTAATTTTACACGTACATTAGGTTTATAAGCAATGTTATGTGTACTTCTTGATGGATTCTCCTGAAGATGGTGGAATTATTTCCACCGAAACATGTAGAGTTTTAAGTTTTTTAAACTCATATATATATATATATTACAAATAATTAATTATGCAAGGAAAAACATTGATTTTCGTTTTATATTTTATTTAACATTTTTGCACAAGAACTGTCTATTTTACGTATTGATGTATGAGTTACTGTGCTTTAGATAACCGCTCTCTAGATATACTACGTATTTAGTTTTGAATACTCCGTGGACATTATTTTCTTTCACATTGGTAACATACATGGCTTGGAGTGATGAGTTGCATCATTCTCTAGATGTATGAGTTACAAACATATGTTACCTATATGAAAGAAAATAATGTCCACGGAGCATTCAAAACTAAATACGTAGTACATCTAGAGAGTGATTATTTAAAGCGTAGTAACTCATACATCTAGAGAATGATGCAACTCATCACTCCAAGCCATGTATGTTACCTATATGAAAGAAAATAATGTCCACGAAGTATTCAAAACTAAATACGTAGTACATCTAGAGAGTGGTTATTTAAAGCGTAGTAACTCATACATCTAGAGAATGATGCAACTCATCACTCCAAGCCATGTATGTTACCAATGTGAAAGAAAATAATGTCCACGGAGTATTCAAAACTAAATACGTAGTACATCTAGAGAGTGGTTATTTAAAGCGTAGTAACTCATATATCTAGAGAATGATGCAACTCATCACTCCAAGCCATGTATGTTACCAATATGAAAGAAAATAATGTCCACGGAGTATTCAAAACTAAATACGTAGTACATCTAGAGAGTGATTATATAAAGCGTACTAATCTGAATAACTGATTTACAGTAACCATTACTATGCTTTATGCTCAGCTACTGCTTCTGTTTTTCAGTTGATTCAAAATTACAACAGTGATCCTGACATCAAGAGTCTGGTTGATACATTTGAGTGGTATATTTTACCATCTGTTAACCCTGACGGTTATGAGTACAGCCATGATTATGTGAGTATTACTCAATCTTTATCACGCACAGTTGTTACCATTAGCGAGTATATATACGAGTATCTCCATATGTTTGCTTTTTAATACAAACCATTCTTCAGTGTTAGCCTTCATTGTTTTGTGTTCAGCGTTATTCAAGAAAGTATACTCTCACTGTGTTAACCCTGTCAACAGTCTTTGGAAGTAGAAAAAAAGGGGCCTTACTGAAGGTTGTTGTCGTAGTAATCAACATAAAAATCACCTTAACAACACACTTACTATCACATTCCTTATTACCAAATATACCTGAGAAAATCTATAATACTAAAAACAGTTATGACATTTTAGCTATAGTTTCTTTCAGTACAAACTAAGAAGGAAACATTAGAAGAATTAGTATCATAGTAATTGGGGAAAAACTAGTGCACTATATATACATTGTGTTTCCTAACAGAATCGAATGTGGCGTAAGACACGTTCAGTGGGTACATCAGTGTGGGGATGTATAGGTGTGGATGCTAACAGAAACTTTGGATTCAAGTGGAACCGTAAGATGAAAAAATACTTCTCTGTAATTATGCGATATTTAGCTTAATTTAGCGTGAAGTTTTCAAATTTAAACAGATTCAGTATTACTACAGTTTTAAGATTAAGAAAACAATCAAATGTAATTGTAAACTGTAAACAAACATTTCGGAGTGAATTATAACTTGAAATATTATTCAAATCCAAGCCTAACAAAAATTTATCGAGAAATGACTTCACTACCAACATAAAAAAATTAATCTTGAATAAAAACAAAACAAAATATTAAATATTTTATCCAATGGTCAACAGAGGGAGGAGCTAGCAGTAACCCATGTTCTGACTTATACGCTGGACCTAAAGCTTTCTCGGAACCTGAAACTAAGGCCATTTCAGAGTTTATTTTGGCAAGGAAGAACCAGGTGAAGCTGTACATCGCCACACATTCTTATTCACAGCTATGGCTGACGCCCTGGGGCTGGACATCTAAACTCCCTGACGATTACGACGATCAGGTATGGATTTTGATACCTTGGTGAAACAGAAAAAAAAAATATTTAAAAAGTGTGTAAACCACTGAAAAAGATAAAATAGTCTAAAGGAGATTAAACAAAATGATTGCCACGCAGCATGGCGGTACGAGAACACCCTTAGATCTGTCTTCAGATGGATCAGGTAAAGACATTAGCCCAAATCTCAGGTTAGGTTCTATTTTTACAATTTCTTTCTTACCTTTCCACCGAAATTGTCGAATTGTAAAAAGAGTACCAAGCCGGATATCTGGACTATTAAAGCCAAACGTTATTCTACAGCTTCCAAGTAAATACATTTGTACATTACACAAAACAAGGTTACCGTTTAACAATACTAAATTCATAATAAAACTTTAGTAGATAAGCACTAACAGCTTGCAAAATACTTAATATTGATTATATAAACACGAATGGGTTCATACTAAATGCTTCTTTCATTAACCAAGCATAAGCTAATAATGAACAGATTTCAAAATATTTCCATTAACTGTGTTAACAGTAACTTTTGTTTTAAATACTAAATATTAATTACTAATACCAGTGCTGTCAACACGTGACTATCCATGATATTTAAAGGTTGAAGCTTAATAACAAAAATCCGATGATGGCTAAATCTCAACCAATATGTCAAGTTTAACACCTTTTTTCTTCCTTTTTTTTTTACAGAAAATTATAGTTCAAAACTCTGTTTCAGTATCACTTTGAATAGCTAAGAAATGTATATTTGATCTTTATTTATAGTACAACCTGGCTAATATTGCTGTCAAGGCCCTGAATTCTGTCCACGGAACAAAGTACCAAATAGGTTCTTCTACAAACCTTCTGTGTAAGTTTTTAGAAGTAATAGCTTTCATTAAGCTTTCTAGAATAATTAATTATAACCTTACTATTAACTAGCTACCACTTTTTTTATCTAGCAATTCTAAAAGCTTTTATAATTCTTGAGTGCATCAACTACAATGCTATACTTTGTTTACAGATATTGCTGCAGGAGGAGCTGATGACTGGGCTTATGGTGTTGCTGGAATTAAGTATGCTTATACTCCTGAACTAAGAGACACGGGAAGATATGGCTTCGTTCTTCCTGCTAGCCAAATAATTCCATCAGGAGAAGAAACCTTTGCTGCTGTAAAAGCTATGGCACTTGCATTGAAAAATGAACTGTCACGTGGTTTGATATAAAATATTTTGATTAGAATTTTTCTGAACATATTTGTTTTCTGTAACTTTTTTTTAAATATAATCACCTGCTGGTTGTAGCTTTGACAAAAGTAAAATAAAATGTCACATTGAATTTTTTTTAAGCAAGCATTATACTTAGAAAAATAAAATGGTTGGCTTGGTCCGTATATTAGAAATTGAAACTTTCTTTGATATCGTTTGAGTATAACAGCTCTCCCGGTGGGACAGCAGTAAGTTTTGGAACTTATAACTCTAAAATCCGGGGTTCGATAAACACGTCGCATTATGTACATGATATTCAAAAAGATAAAATAATTCTAGCTTAGAGCTGTCCATAGATAGTTTGGTTTGAAATCTGTAAAGACAAATGACACTTACAAGTATCCATTTTCTAACCTTTTTATTTGAACGAAAAGCACAAGGACAAAGGACTATAAACTCATTTTCAACTGCTTGAGTACGGGAAGAAAATGTATTGGAAACCTAACTAGGGAAGAAAGGAGATAATGTAAATAAATATTGAAAAGTCATTTTTCCAAGTAAAAATTAAAAATAATCTCAGATGATCTGATTGCGATAAAAAAAAACTAAAATCGCCTTTGCACTTTGGGACTATGGGTGAGTTATAAGAATGACAATCAAATTCAGGTATTTTGTCTCCCAAGAATAGCTCAGAAGTTGGCGTTGGATGATGTTGGCTGCCGTTTTCCCTCTCTAGTCTATCATTTCAAAATTACGACGGCTAACCTCGTGTAGCTTTAGCTGTTTGTAAAATGATGTGTGACGTGTGCTTATTTGTGATAAGCGAGAAAAATGCCCAAGGGCCTTTTAAATGATTTGGTTTTCAAAACCGGTGTACATAATTAAACAACGTGTTATGGTGACGCAGGTAATAGGCCACCTAAAGATAATGCTTAATAACAAACATTTAGACAGGGATGTATTACTTAATGAACAATTTTGTGCAAGAGAGAAATTTGACAAACAATATATAAAGAGAAAATAATCCTAAACGTTATCTAACTTTATGTTTTTCGTTGTGTAATACCAATACAGTGCTTACGGTACCCAAGTTTACAGTATTTTGTTTTCTTGAAACTACATTAAATTATTTCCCATACAACGTCAAGTAGTCTACAATCACAGACAAATGGCGTATTAAACTGATAATGTTGTGTTCCTCTAACACGTGTTATTGTAAAAATTTGTGAAAAACGTTTGATACAGTTTCACTATAAACATTCCATTAGATGAGTCTGCACTTTGTTTCGAGAAACGTATATTACTAGGTCCCCTATCCTGGTATTCTCCGATAGTCTTGAACATATAAATTCAGGCAGGAAAGTGATGGCAAATAACACACAATCATTTCCCTCTCTCTTCTGCTGTAAATGAAACATTCTACCTGTTAGAGAAGTTTGCCTTTTTCGCACAGCAGTGTTAATTGATAATTATATTTTACATTTATCCAAATAGAAATATCTAGCCAGTGAACCCCAAAGAAGGATAAACGAGCTTGTAACTATACAATACGATAATTCCCTATACATAAAGTGATAATTAGGAACATTATATTTACTTATATTCCTCGGTGAAGTCTTGCAAGATATGAACGAATGTTTCTTAAAATGGGTTGTTTCTCTGGCTTTACATTCTGACACAAGTACATCGTAAGTAAAACAATCCTGACACTCCAGTGTACTTAGGTTTGGTAGAAACGTCATTTTGGTGCCTGGACAGTCTTTCATTATGTTTATTAATTGGTTGTTTGTTTGTTGGCGCAAAGCAACTAAGCTATCTGCGCCAAACAACTGGTAAAAACTTAAATTTAAAATTCTAAAAAATCTAAAACTAAATCGAGTTAAAAGCTAAACCAAACGATGTCCAAAAGGCACCTAAAAACTCAAATATAATTAAAAAGTCCAATGGCTCGTAAAAAGTTAAAAAACACAATTAAGTTGGACAGCATCCACACCGCCAACGATACTGTCCAACATCAGGGGTAAACCCGTAGAAAAGACATGTCTAAAATGGTGCCGCCGCTCATGGTCGTAACGACAGCACGGCAGTATAATGTGAGCTATTGTGACCTGAGTGTCACAAAGGCTACACATTGGTGAGTCAGAACCACATAAAAGAAAACGGTGAGTTTAAAAGGTGTGACCAATGTGTAGCCTAGGCAGGACAATATCCTCCTTCCGATCCTTACGGAAACAAGACGGCCAAAGAGTAACAGAAGGTTTGATCTGGAAAAGTTTGTTATGACGTTGCTCATCTCAAGCCGACTGTCAACTGGCGCGAAGCCGCGCCTTGAACAGGACCGTAGTCAATATATGGAACAGGCACGGCCGTGACGGCACCAGAGCAGCTTGTTCCCGCGAATAACGACACGACCAGGTACCCAGAAAAACTTAATGGAAACAGAAGATAGAGAAAAGTGGGTAAGTAGTTGTTGAATATCGACGAGAACATGGTGAGAACTAACGTTAAGCGATTCCAGGGCCAGTAAAGAGCTAAAAGAATCAGTGTAAATAGTACACTCGCTATACTGCATAGTTTCTACATGATCCAGGGCAAGAGAAAAGGCATACAACTCGGCAGTTAAAACAGAAACTATAGAGGGGGATCCTGTGAGCAACTACTGAGCCACAACAAATCACAGCAGGGCCTACAGAGTCACCTGATTTCGAACCATCAGTGTAAATGGGAATAGAAGGATGGCGCGAAAGATCTTCAGTAAAGAGAAGACGGTACTTCTAAATGGGAGTATCCACCTTCCTCAGATGACTCAATGAAAGGTCACATCTGGGGATGGTAATAAGCCTTGGTGGAATGGGCTAGTCATTAGGGATAGCAATGTTTTCCAATTCAGCCAGTTGCACCTGAATATGAAGGCCAAAAGAAGGAATTGCAGACCATTGTCCACTGAGGAAGAAAGACACTACCCCATGTGGGATGCTGTGGTAAGGATCGAAGCTTGGTAGCATACAGTAGAAAACGTTGCAAATAGCGGAGGTGAAGAGAAGGTTCATGGGACAAACTCTGGACTGGAGAAGTGCAGAAAATCCCAGTGCAAAACTTTCATCTATATATTTCGGAAGCCACCTTTATTAAAACATATAAACCTTGTACCTTTGCCGACCAAAATAATTCCTATAC
>NW_013665708.1:602882-610631 GCF_000517525.1 Limulus polyphemus | reverse complement strand
TCTACTATGATTAGTGTCTGGCGAAAAGCTTCAGCGGATATTTCCTTTTCAAAATCTCAACCAACAATTGGTCCACTTATCAACGCTATTTTCAAGTTTTGAGCAACTCGACTTTAAGGATCTACATATCTACATGTGCCGATGTTTCCATTCATCAACGTTATATTTTAAGATCTGTGCAAGAACTCAGCTAACAGATGTTTCCGCATATAAAAGCTGTCTTCAAGTTTTGTACACCAAAAAAACTTTTCAACTAACTAGCTTTATAAGGAATTCACTATTTCATGGCAAATGGACTTATATTCAGTGTTTCCTGAATGAATAGAACGAAACAAGATTCTTACATAATTCTATTACAACATTTTCAGCTAAACCTACTACACTTATCTATATGTAATCACTTTGACGTAATTACAATAACTGTACAACATCAAATAAGATATCCTTTGAAATATAATATTCCCAAGTTCTATAATCGGAGGTCAAATATACAAAAAAACAACACATTTTTCCATTTTGATACAGTATAGGATTCATCCTGCGCTTACATAGACTTTGGAGAACTCTTTTGTAAGCCTGGCATATTCATCCTTAGGACAAGTAATTTTCAAGTAATCTTAAAGGATTTTTTTCCTTCCTTTGAGTGCGTCAATAAAAAAAAACGACAAACGATTGATCTTATCTGTATTTGAATTTAAATAAACGTGCCTTGTAGTAATTACATATGATGAATAGAAGAAACTTAATCATTTATTCCTTCGACCAATAATGTAAATCATCCAAAAGTAGGTTAAGATATGCTTTAAATATCTCCCTATATTTTTATATCACAGCTTCCAAAATTCCCTGATGCACAGGAATTTAATGAAGAATAATAATAAAATGAGAAATATCCCCCTCCTTTCGGATTGGAATAAAGTTCTCGCAACAGCTCTGGCACGAGGAAGAAGCTCAGAACATAGTGTTCTTATTTTTAAATGATATAACCCTGGCTTTGTCTATAGTATCTTTATTTGTTACATTGTAAATTCTGCAAATTAACTTTTCCACATTAATTATTGTTGTTTCATTCAGTGATTCCTCACCAAGACCTTGCAAGAGATCTTTGCACTGATGGAAAACTTGAAGAGCTGTCTTCTTAATATGACTGAATAAAATAAAAGTCGTATCACACCCTGTAACTGCATGGAATGGCAGGAGAAACTTTGTACCTTGTGAGTCCAAATCATTCGTGTCTATCACTGCCTTTACTAAAATGTACTTTAGAAGGTTATGTGTCCTTTTCTTCATCCACATGGCAAAGTGTGTTATCAGTAGCAGTAGAATATCGGTATCTTGAAGAGAAACTACAATCATGTCTATGCTTGCATTTATACAGTGTAGCACAGTCCTTGTGTCTGCCTCCTCGTGTTTTCCCATGAGTTGAACAATATCTATACCAGGGTTATTGCAGGCTACCTGTGTTTCTTCTAGAAAGCCAGCTGCAACTAAAACAACCTTGTCACGTGGAAAACTCTTCACCAGATATTCTGAAAGTAACCTTGAGAGGTTGACTTTATCCTCGATGTCTGACAAGTAGCCCTGTCAGTCCTCTGGCAGAGTACCATCACCTGATTCTATGCCCCTCCTTATTAGTGTTCCTCTCTTTCTCTTGGATCTTGTTTAAGCTTTTACTAAGTCTTGCTTGTACCTATCAAAAACAGTAGCCGCAATATTGAGATAAATAAGAAATGACAAACGAATGCTATATATAGTGAGATTCCACAGGTGCAGAATTAGAACATCAATCATCTTGTATGTACCAGAAAACAAGAAACTTATAACATTTAACAACACGCATATATTTGAAATATGATAAATGGCTGTTCCTAAAGAATACATGGCATCTTATTCACTACGATGTCCATATATTTACTTGGATGTTATATATATATATATATACCTTACATAATCCAGAATGTAA
The DNA here is from genome assembly GCF_000517525.1 of Limulus polyphemus. Lineage (NCBI taxonomy): Eukaryota > Metazoa > Arthropoda > Merostomata > Xiphosura > Limulidae > Limulus > Limulus polyphemus. The sequence continues at coordinate 608,668 of NW_013665708.1, read as the reverse complement.
TTAGAGATTGTTCGGATCTACTCAGCAGGTGAATTACATGAACATAGCGTTAAAATTGATTGAACACAATTCATCCTCAGCAGTGTTCACACAATGATTTTATTCATTAAACCATACAGTCTTGTACATGACAATTCTGTTTAATGACATTTACAGCGAAGATTTCTACATCCCGTGTTATATTGGCAAGTAATAATTTGTATACATGCATCTGGAATAGGATGTAAAAAAATCAGAATTTGAACAAGTTTCCTGTCAATATACTTCCACCTAATGTCTTCAGGAACTGGCAAAATAGGCATGGTGATGTATGTCTGTCTTCACACCATAGAATGGAAGTGTGCTTGCATGATGAGAAACTTCAAAGCATTCACAACTACTGACTAACCACTGGCTCCATTATCAATTATTGCCTAAAACATATAGCATCAAATATATAAACGTAAGTGGCCTCTGATGGTTCCATGTGAGTCGAATCCAACTCTCAAAATAAAACATCACATATGTTTGTTTGTGAACTCTAATCAACTAATTGTAGTTGCAAGGATAATTTGCATCAGATATATAAATACTTTCATAGTTTCATTTTGATTCGACAAACATTGTAAATAAATAGACACTTGCGTTTGTTTACAAATACTACCCTAGCTGTTTCTTATATATCGTATATTGAATTGAATTATTGTTGTTACAGATTTTTAACTATTATTTATCACGTCTAGACTAGCATTATCATTAGTGTATAGGTTTTCTATTGTTGATAAAATTAGAAATGAAACAAACACTTTGAGACTCGTATCTTTAATGCTTAATAAGCACATATTGTAACAAAAGTTGATATTAATATACGTCCCGGTATGTGTTATGCCTATTTATTCTAATCTTCAGTTCGACACCGCGCATGGTTATATTGCCGACAAACGTTACGTGAAAGATACAAAAATAACGATTTAACGTCCATTTTTAATTTATGCATTGCCATTTGTAGAGTTGTTAAGAGTGATTTTCGAAATAAGCATCTCAAAATTGACCAGAAAAGCTATATAAGCTATATTATCAACTTTTACTTTAAAATACTGCGAATGTTGTTATGGAGAATGTCTTTTAGCATTTTCCTTCTAGTCTATTCTAACATTAGTCTAATTGTTAAATTATAATTAGAACGTTTTTAGCTGAGAAGTATTACTCCATTTTTAAGTCCAGCATTCATATTATACTACATAGCAAGTAAAACAAACAGCTTACTATTACTAGCGTACTTTAGACTGTGTGTTCACCTGAACGAATCCTTATGCGAAATGGCCATTCCAGAGTACCCCCTATGATTTAGACGTAGGCGTCCCTAATTTTGAACTGCGGGGCAGAAGGAAGCTGCAACCAATCAGCAGCATCCCTTTTCTGAAGCAGCTACTGTTATTCATATCAGACTGACAGCTCCTCTTATAACCCACAGCTAAAATTCCGATACGCTACCTCTAAGACACGCTCGGGTTTACATGCTTGAAAGTTTTGACTGAACCTCATACTCCTTATTCCATACAAACACTGTGACTACAAAATAAGTGACATTTTAACTGTAACTTTAAATAAACCGATTTTTCGTATTGCAATTTCTCAAAAATAATTCAAGGAATTAGAAACCTTTATACACTCAAATACAAATGTCTGAGAAAGGACTTTCACATATGCAGCTTGCATTCTTAATCATAACAAAATTATACTGTATAGAGACAGGTCTCACTTTTTTTTTTACCTTTTTATGTTTTTAGACCAAAGCTACACAATGGGCTATGTACACTCCCCAGTAGGCCAGTGGCACATTTACGGACTTATTATGCTAAAATCTGCGGTTTGATCCCCAGTGATGGATAGAGCGTAGGTAACCTAATGTGTGGCTTTGCGCTAAAACGAACAAACTTTCATTTGAATGCACCAGTTCATTCCTAAAATAATGCTGGTAGGAATGCCTAACTAACATAGCACCTATGAAGAGTATATACAATTGACAATGGTGATGCTGTAATAGATCAGTAGTTGCATTCTTCAAACTCGGGCATTTATTGAACCATCAAAACCTCTTCTAGATCTAATGCTTCTTGTTGTTAAATCAGATCAACTGGCAGATGATCCTGAGGATCACGACGTGACTTCTAGTTCAACTAAACTAGCGGCGAAGCTGAAGATTGTCTTGGCGCTACACAATCGCTCAGTAGACTGCAGCTGAAGTACTGGCATTTCCATGGGATGCTCTGAACACTAGAAATACAGGAGTCTAGTGTATGTGCATATGTAGATGAACTATGGATGTCAGAGGTAGAAAGCAGCCGGAGTACAATAAGACTTCTGAGATAAATGAAGAAGACCTTCACAAAAGTATCACTGAACAACATTTGTCATCCAAGTCAACCAACGCCACGTTTTTTATTCAGTCCACTAATAGGGTAAGAAACCTAATAACAAATTAATCATAACAAATATAATTACTTATAATCATGCTTTGTCAGCTAAAAAATTGCGTTCACACCACAACAATTGCTGTTGTAATAATGGCTTATATATAAACAGCTTTCCGAACCAATATTGATTTTATTGTGTCTTAGCCGGCCTGATAAGCTCTGTATTGAGTGAAATGTCGTCGGCAAGGATGTATTATTATTACACACTCTTTTGCTTCTTGAAAAACCCAAAGGACTGAATAAACAATGTAAAGTTAAAAATATAATAATCCTAATGTTAATGATTTATGACAAATATAATTAATTATAATCATGCTTCGTCAGCGTGAAAAAGGCTCACACCATAAAACTTGTTGTTGTAACAAATAGCTCATATAAATTAGTGTAGATGTTAAAAATAAGTGTAAACGGTCTGGTTAAAGATCGTCTCCTGCAGTTCAGGTTTTAAATATATATGTTATATAGATCGAATTGTCCAGATAATTACAGAAAATACAGTTTATTACTTTACGTCCCATGATAGGTCTACGGACTTTTATCGCTAAAATCCGGAGTTCGATTCCGCGGGAGACATTGACTCAAATGAAAGTAAGTTTGTGACCAAAATAAGTGTTATAAGTGTTAGTATCTTAAGTAGCAATAATGGTCATTTATATTTGTGACAGGTCAAGTCCAGTTTTCAACATAGGGTACATGCTAGTTGCAAAACGACTAATAAGTACAGAACAGAACTCAACTTTTGGCAAAAAAAAAGTTGAATCATCACATGTGAATTGATCTATTCAGTCCAGATTCTGTTAAAAATTAAAACACCATAGAACTTCATGCCAAGCAGTATTACTGTTACATTCTTTTTCAGGGAAGTCGACATGAAATTCACACTTGATGTGGATGCACATTAAGCTGTTTATTTGTACATCTATGATTAACTGGCTAACTTTGCTTATAGCTGACTACGCCGCACTCCTGACCTCTGCATTACACGCTTTACAAAAGTCAGACTCGTATGATGTAACACAACACATTATAACTTCGATGTTTACATATGCCATCTAGTGAATATTACGAAAATTTCAACCTTTCAGATAAAAATTAAAATTTCACTAAAACTGCTGCCATTAACAGGCTAAGCTCTATCTCTGTGTTTCTCTACAAGATTATTCACTATATGAATTGACATTTTGTCCAATAACTTCTAATGTTCAAACTTATTCATTTTGTAGTCACATGACTTCTGTTCTCTCCATACACGCACTTGCAAATCGTTATATAAAAACATATGTGTGTGTTATATATGACAATACAAATATTTCAATATATATATATACATATGTACTTTTGAATTCATGTCGAAATGAAATGTGTTTATTAGGCAAGCAGCAAGATAATACTCACCACAGGATTAACGAATAAGTAATCACTTTAGACCGGTTACAAATATGTGCCGCCATCTAGTGGTTGATAAGCATAGCTCTGCTGTTGTAACTCAAACATGAACTTTGATGATGCCTTTCAAATATTTCACTTTCAAAGTTGTTGTATTTTAGATCTAATCTGCATCTAAACTTCTCTGTTATGCATATAAATCTTTTTTATTCCTATTCGCTCTTGCATTCATTCCTTTTTTTCTTTCTGGTTGGTTTAAATCCCACGCATAGTAATAAAAAGGGTGATGCTTTTACCATAGCATATCCTCAAAACAGATGAACTGTTTTATATTCTTTATCTCATTATATACTGACAGGAAATTGCCTATAATATATTTCTCTTCATCTGATGGGTAGATGTAATCTATTCTCACCATTTTCTGACTCATAAGTCATCATCTTCTGGTTTTTTTTTGGTCCAGCCAGAGTTGCAGGGGTTCCTCAGTAGCAAATGTTCTCAGCTTATCTTTATGTTTTACATGCTTGTGTGCTTCATCCGATCGCTTAATTTCGTGTCTGGATTGATTTGGTTGCAGAACCACAAGGTAAGGATCAGTCTAGCCAGAACCAAGCTGCTGCCATGTTGCCAAACCCAAACTCCTACCATGAACTTTTACTTTATTATCGTAATCTATTTCATATCTTTTAACCATTTTCCCTATCTACTGTCTCACATACTCACATCAGTCAATTAGTGGGGCTCTCAACCACTCCACATGTTTTTGTGCACACAGCGAAATACTCTCACCAAAGAAGTAAATCACATATCCCATCTACAGAGAGTGTGACTTCTCTTACAAGTATTAATTAGACTTTTTTTCTGTTACATTGTATGTCATCATATCTTAAAGTAGGTGATTTTTCCAAATTAGTGTGCACTGTGCTTAAAAACTTTGCAAGCATTCACTCTTCTGTTTTATGGCATTCTAATGAGACAATCCAACTTTATGTGATAAAGTGAAGTTATAGTATTTATAATGCCAAACGCTCGACATAACTCGTTAAACATCAGACTGCGAATGTTCTCATGTTGGTCTGTGTATATTGCTTCAGGTGTTCTGATAAAATATATGTATATATATTAGGTCGTCAAGAAATTAATGTCGCGTTTTGGAACACTTTCTTTAACCACCTCCAAAAAACGTACATCACATATAATAGTTAAACGAACCGCCTAAATTTCACGTTAGTGTAGCCTATATAATGTGTATAGTTTAGAATACTCTAATCCCTTATAGTGATGACACACGACGAGACACATATTCGGCATGTAATGCTGTTTCAATACAAGAAGGGAAACAACGCCTCTGTAGCCACAAATAATACCAAAGAAGTTTATGGAAATGTTTTGAACGTTCGTAAGTGTCAACGATGGTTCAGCGAATTTCGTTCAGACCAACATGATGAAATTGATATTGATGCTTTGGAGACGCTTGTTGAGTCTAACCCAAGGCAACACACTCATGAAATGGCCCAGAAATTGCATGTTTCTCATGAAACAATACGTAACCATCTAAGGAATATGGGAAAACTCCTTAAAGAATGTGTTTGGGTGCTTCACGAACTCTTCTATGATCATCGTTTCCAAAGTGTGAACGTTGCTTCATCTCTTCTGGCGCATAATCCATTTTTGGACAGAATTGTCACCAGTGATGAAAAATGGATTCTCTATGCGAATATTAAACGCCAAAAACAATGGCTCAGTCACTTCCGACCCCAAAACCTGGACTCCATCCGCAGAAAGTGATGCTTTGCATTTGGTGGGACATCAAAGGAGTAATTCATTTCGACCTCCTCAATTCACAGTCAATGCAGAGATCTATAGTCAGCAACTGGAACGTTTAAATCAAGTCCTTCATAAAAACGTTCTTCACTCGTCAATCAGAAAGGTGTTCTTCTTCTC